>NC_143568.1:82215227-82518257 GCF_054136105.1 Typopeltis vanoorti
AAAAACAGTTATAGGTCTTAATCTAGTTGCAAAATACAGGAATCTTTTCTAACCAATTCTCAAATTAGTGGGGCAAATGATTAAGTTTTTTGTTTCTTTCTGAAACTCGGTTTTAACCCGAACTTAAAAAAAATCGTCCATGGAGCTCACATTATTTCAGACAATAATGTATACTATTTAGTGTAGCTCTGCAGAAGTGACGTTTGCATCATACCACTAGGCATCCGATAAAAGCCATTCAACGTTTGAAGTATTCAGTACACAATTGAGTACTGAAAGTATTTCAATTGAGTATTGAAGCAGTATTTTTGAGCAAGTATTTCAATTGAGTAATAAGTATTTTTTTGGATTCAATACTTGTGTATGGAGAATAGGTCTGTAACCATAGTCGATTGTGAGACCACTTTCGTGAGACCTATGAAAACAATTTATTTTATATGAAACTCACAGTTTTTATTTATATTAAATTCACTTTAATATTACAGCTTCTTAAATTTTGCAGAGGCCTGTGTAGCTCAGTGGAAGTGGCGCTTAGTCGCTCGAAGTCAGACTTAAGTACAAGTCTGGTCGCCGACTGGAGGAACTTTTTATAAGCCTTTCTTCAACCGATTCCCAAGTTAGTCGATCTCTGGCATGGGTAAGTGGGTTTTTCCTCCCGGAAACTCAGGTTTTTCGTCCTGTCAACTCAAGAAAATCGACCGTAGGACCCACATTATTTTTTAGACAATAACATATCCTGTTAGGGTTAGGCACCAAGAGATGGCAGCACTTGGTTGCTAATCTCTTCATCAGTAGCCGCCTATAATTAGTGATAGCTATCTGTAATTAGCTACAGATGGAGATTGAACTGCCCACTCAGTCTCCAAAAGCTAGATAGGGTATAAAGGCCTCGCCTACTCCTATTAGGGAATAAAAGGCGTTAGCTGATTTAGTTTTATTTATTACGTTTTTTATTCCTGAAAGAGAATAACGATGACATTTAGTTCTCACTAACTTTTGAAGACAGTATGCAGCTAGACTCCACCCTTATCCAATGAGAGAATAGCTGGCTCAAGAGTATCAGTAATTATAATTGGCATTTGGAAAGGAGATTAAAGTAGATTACTGCTACCATCTTGCGATATTTATCTTAACACTACAGTTTGTTGTATAAAATAGTGTGAGTTATATGGTCGATTGTCTTGAGTGTACAGAATGAAAAATCCCACTTACCCTGCTTGCAATCGATTAAGTTGGAAACCAATCAAAGAAAGACTTAGAAAAAGCCTTTCTTTGATTGGTTTCATAATATATATATATATATATATATATACCTGTAGCAGAAACAAAAACGCCGACTGGAAACTTTTTCTAACCAGGGTTTTTCTCCCAGAAACTCGGTAAAAGCAACTGTAAAACCCACATTATTTCTGACAGTAACATATCCTGTTAGGGTTAGGTACCAAGAGATGTCAGTGTGACTGCGGTCTTTAAACAATATGTTTAAAATCTACCTACGCCTTTTACTCCTTTATATGGATTAGACAAGGTCGCCTTAGCCCTGCTAATTTCTGAAAATTAAGTGAGCAGTTCAATCTCCACGGGATAATCAGACAATCAGAGATAGCTGGTCCGAGACCGTCGCTAATTTTAAGCAGCGACCAGTGAAGAGGCAGCAAACAAGTGACTCCATTTCGTAGATGGATACCCTAATATTTAAACGTCGATTTTCTCGGGTTTACGGGACAAAAAACCCGAGTTTCCGGGAGAAAAAACCCGCTTGCCAGTGCCAGAGATCGACTAACTCGGGAACCTGTCGAAAAAAGGCTTAGAAAAATTTCCTCTAGTCGACGACTAGATTCGAAACCAAGTCTTCTTTCGTGCGGTCAAGTGCCGTGGTGTGAAAACGCCACATCCACTCAGCTACACAGGCTCTTGGAAACATAATATACAAGAAAATAATATTTTTATTTTTTCATTAATATTTTACTCGGCATGGCAAAACAAAGAGGTGTTAATTGAGTACTTCATGAAGGAGTCCCTCGTAAGTTAATTTTCTCTTTTTTTCAAAAAAAAAAAAAAAGATCATACACATGACGAACGTCACTTATTAGAACTTGTTGAGTAGTTGAGGAATGGCTTAATAATGGACGCTACATCACTGAGCTCTGTAGTCACGGAGACAGAGCTTTCTCGTTGGCAGAGGTTGTATGGTAGTTGTCATATTCTCCAGGTCTGGCACCCAATGATAAGAGTTCAATGAAGGTCAAATCTAGTCTGTGTCATTACAAGATAGCATTATACATGTTCTGTGAAGAAGTCTGATCTACATTATGAAAAGTAAACTTGATAGGAAGCAAAATGAGCAAAATGCTCTCTATATACCATTAGTTCGATTGTGAAAATTATTTACATGCAAATACTTCTTATGTTTGGATAAAATATGAATGAAAACAGGAATGAAACAAAAGGAAATTTATTAGTCGTTACATTAAGTAAAAAACATATTGCAGATGTTGACCATGAAAGAAAAGACTAATCTAGTTTGGCCAACCATACTTATAATACCAATCATGCCGATGATTGGGACATTTTTATCATGCCTTGTATAAAAAAGAATTTTTAATCAAGACTTCTGGGGGAATTCAATTACGATTATACATTCACAGGGACCACTAAATTAAAAAAATGGACTTGTATTAAGTAGCATATGGAAATCTCTTATTGAATCTTTTAATATTAGGGATTTGAAGTTCGCACACAAGCACCTTCTATCGCTAACTGGTGGTAGTTAATGCATACCGCGCCTTTTTGCGTTTATTGTCTGGTATAAATTCACCTAATATCGTATTGTAACTGTTTATCAAGTTTAATCAACTTTATGATCCATGTGTTTATACTGTAGTTGTCTGATGTTTTAACCCCGAAGAACCCAACAGTTCCATTTCCGGTAGTGAAACTAGAGGGTGGAATTTTACTTAATGGAACCACTGATAACTGTTTCATGAGCGTTTCAGTCGTAAAACTTTCTCTATTTAAATATGAAAACAAGACTGTAATTTCTTGTCAAGCATGATATATTTTACAATAACAAGATGCTGGAGCCGATCCAGCAATAAATAACAAAGAAAATATTGGAACTCTTTAATGCTGGTTGGAAAAATACTGTGAAATGTAATTGCAAGGGATTTCACCACAAAAATATCTAATTACACGTGACTTCCCGTTAATAATCTCCTGGATCTCAGTTAATGTAATAATAATAACTATAAGTAGAAGAAGAAGAAGAAGAAGAAGAAGTATTACAAATGAGAGGGAAAATGGAGAGCAGTACGTAGACTAAAGTGACTTTGACAGGCTCAAGAGAATTTCGCTTTTTTATAATGATTACTTGTTATACAGGAGTTGATATCACTAGCCTTATTGAACTCAAAAATTAATTATTATTTGTATTACTTCGAAGCCTCCATGGAGTCCAAAGAGTCATCGTGGGAGGTCGAATCATTTCAGACCACAATAACTATCATACCTTTCTTTGAGCATTCAGTGTTGCAGCACTCGTCATTCCAGCAATGCATTCCACTCGTTCACCACCCGCCAATCAAAAAATCTATTTTTACCTCTTTACTCATATGACCCTTGTACATCCTACAGAGATGACCTCTAGTACTTACATAACCCATCATTCTGTGCAATTTATTTATTTATTTCGTATGGGGTTACTCCCTTTCCTCCTCCATCCCTTAGGATGGGTTGAGCCCTTCTAGAAATTAAGTATGTATTTTATGACTGTAGATTCGTGTGTGTTTACGGGGAAGGTTTGCCTGTTCTGAGAGACGAAAAACCAGAGAGAGATTCCGGGTGAATAAACCCTCTACCCGGTATGAGACCGACTAACTCACCTTTCGTCGAAAGAGACCAGATAAAGGTTCCTCACGTTACGGACGGGAATCGAGCCGAGGTTTTTTTCCAACTGAAGGGCTTCGTCTATACCGACTGAGCTACGGAGGATTTATAATCACTATAAGACATATATGTTCTTAACCTCAACTATCACACAAGTCTTATCTGCTCTCCAACCAAGAGGCTGAGGATTCGAATCCCGCCTTGGGCATGGAGGTTCTCCCTTCTCAAAGCAGTTCTACTGAAAATTTATTCACTTAATCCAGAGCTTCTGTCACTATAACAACGCCGCTGGATCCGTTTGTCGAAGTCGTGATTCACACTGCTCTGGGTCACTGAAATATCATATGGCATCTCTCTTCAGTTTCTTTCTCGTTTCTCTCTCTCTCTCTCTCTCTCTCTCTCTCTCACTCACACACACACACACACACACACACACACACACACACACACACACACACACACACACACACACACACACACACACACACACACACACACACACACACACAAGCCATTAAGTTGCATTTTCATGAAATCACTACAAGCTATAGTGGCTTTAATGGCTGTAATGTATAAATAAGCAATAGAACAATACCTGTAGCAGCAGGTAACCTTGCATCGATTTGATAAACTCCTCTCAACCACTATACGTCTCAATCATATTAGCTCTCCTCCTCCTATCAGCCGAGCTCTGAAGCCCACATTCTCAATCTGTTCTCATACTCAATATTCCAGAGTGCTGGGAAAGTCTTAGTTATTCGCCACTGTAATCTCACTGTTTACTATCACAGATATAGTCAGGTGACCAAATGTGTGCACAGAAATGCAAATGAGGCTTTATTAGCCTTATAGAGTGGAACTATCATCTCCTTATTCTCACGTGTCAGCGTTTTTCTCATTATAGCAGCAATTTTTTGGGTAACCCTTAGAACTTTCGTGATGTGTTCCCTGAATTTCCGTTCCCTATTTACCAATATGCCCAGACCTTTTGCCACCTGTACCTCCTGAAGCAAAGTTCCTCTAAATATGATAAACTTCATTCCATTTTCTCTGGCCAAAGTGCATAACTTTACACTTATCAACATTGAAATGACTTACCCAAAGCACCAACATATTCAAATCCTCTTGTAACAAAGAACAGATTAGAATTTCCGGACATTACTCTTCCTAATTTATTATCATCAGCAAACAACTGACTATCACCTTTTACACTCTGAACTTTATTATTAATATATAAGTTAAAGGAGTGGTTCAAGAGTAAGAGCCTTGTGGCACCCCTTGTCACCTTCCTTTTTTGGGACACTGCACTTCCATACACAACTGTATGGATTCTACGAGTCAACAAGTTTTATAACCAAGACTACTACTATCCAATCCCATCCAACCTAATTTCATTTTATCATATGGAACTCAATCAAATGCGTTAGAAAAATCCAATAAATCACTGTATGAGCATATCTCGCAATACTCTAGTTACCATATTATAAAATCTAACCACATTACTAATGCATGACCTCTCCCTAACAAAATCATGCTGCTCTGTCGTAAGGATTTTATTATCATCAATCCGCATTTGTTATTCTGTCCCTAATTCAGCCTCTCTAACACTTCAACACTATTCTTGATATACACATTGATCTATAGTTTAACACTGCTAACTTGGATTCTCCATTATGCAGTGCCACTATTTTCCTTCTTTCCACTCTTCTGGGACTGTTCCTGTTGCCAGACGTCTGTTGCTCAACCAAGTCAGTGGTACACCTAAGTGTTATGCACATTCCCTTAATATATTTGTGATGTCTTCTCCAATTCCACAGCCTTATTATCATCGAAACTCATTAAAATTCGAAACACTTTCCATTCGTGTACTGTTAGTTGTCTGTCCACCTCCTCCCTATTGCTTTTCAAAGTTCAGAGTGTAAATACACTAACGAAATACTCATTAAACATTTCCTATATATCTTCAGCAGATGTGACTCTCATTTCATTTGCAGCAACTAAAGTCAACCTTGCATATTCGCCCTTTCTTATACTAGCAACATAACTATAGAATTTTCTAAGGCTTTGCTTAACGACTTCAGTCAATTTATTTTCATATGCTAGTTTCTCTTTCCTTATTACACTTGTATCCTTACTAGCTTGAAGCTTATACTCCTCATGCTGCTGCTGATGGGCAACTTGCTCTATATACTTCCTCCATTACATCCACTTTCTCAGAAGTTTCTGCATAATTCCATGATTCATCAATTTCACTCCTGCTTTATTTATCCTTTGAACCTCAGGAATACAATCTAACATTGTCCTAAGTAATTTATTCCAGACCAAATTCCAGGCACTACTGATTTTCCTCCCTTTCAGCTGATCGAGGCATTGCACATCACCAATCTATTTCCTTCTTGGTCCCCTGATTGTTATTTATCACCATTTTCTATAAGAACTACAAAAGGTTCTAAATCTATACCACATTCGTATTGTGGATGGGCTGAGGATTCAGGAACTCTGCTTTACATACCAAACATCAAACTTTTTAAGTGACTTCAGGCTTCATCCAATAAGCAGGCTGGAGATCTCATGCTGTTCAATGAAGTTCGTTTACAACTTAATCATTCCCAAACATCTACGCTCAATAGTGAACTCATTGTCTGGTGGTTAGAGAGAGGAAATGCTGCCTACTCATCTAATCAGACCGATCAAGGGCATACACAGAGACCACAACTGGACAACAAAATCTGTGTGGTAACTTCCATGACTCTAAATCTGCAGAAAAATGTATCAAAAAAAAAAAAAGTTCGATGTTTGAGTGAGTCAATCTTTTGCTCAATTAAAAATTAATCTGGATATTTAGCCTTGTATATGAGCTCAGGCGACCTTGGAAAAACAAATACGTACAAATAAATAATACCAATAACTGTTAGAAACTGATCTTAGCTCACATTTTGCAGAAGTGCACTGCATAGTGATGATGAAAGGTGGAAGGAAGCTGCTTACTAATTTCTAATACAAAATTTATGTTACGACTAGGCCACCTAGTCGCTCTGGGAATTGAAAATTCATGTAGAGAATTTATTTTGTAAATACAAGCTTATTTCCTCTTCTGATTATAGTATACCTTTTAGCAGGGGGAAAAAAAAACGATAGGTTACACACTTTCGTCTGTAGATGTCACTGAAAGTAACTGTACCTAATTATGAATGTCCTACTTCAATGTGGTCGTGCGTATGTGACGGTGAGGTGATAGTTTGCCCTTCTTATCTTGCGATGTTTGCTGTTAGTGTGAGCGTGGCCTCATTAAGTAGGAAAAGTTTAGTATTCATTCCACTCCCTAATTATGAGCAAGAATGTAATAACAGGTCATCAGATTTATTCGAAAACAAGATTAATAAACGTGGAACGAAGGTGTAAGTTGTAACGATAGCATCATGGGTTAAAGGAAAATATATTGGTAGGTGATTAGTATACTACTGTTACAAAATGTTTAATAGCAATTATGTCTAGTTCCCACCCGCTGTTTCGTTCTGTTGACGATAATAGTCTTAATGAGATTCAGCCATCATTATATTTCCCTCCAGATTCTTGGTCATGCAAAATTTCTGACCTTACTCTACAAGAAGATGGATATGTAGAACATGTAGAGAAAGAACTACAAGAAGTCTTCCCAAGTGCACAGAGCAAGAAATTCACAAAAGAACCAGTAAAATGCAGTCAGGCACGTCCTATTATTACTGATGATCAAGTCGATACTGTTTTTAAGTGCAATGGTAATGTAACGAAATGTATTAACGCACCTCCCAACAATACCGCTATAGAAAATGTATCTTATGATGCTTGGCCTGTTACATGTGATGATTCCAAGCCTTTCGTTGGCAGTTGTTTTGACGACAAATGTCATATAAATTGTGAGAATTGCTTTCACTTAGCATCGTATCGTTCATCAGTTGGTGGCGAAGGCAGCACCGCAGCTGAGAGGAATCATATGGAACTTAAAGAGTGTGCACAAGACAGAGATCATGCTGTTAAAGTAAGCAATCCCTTAGGCACACTGGATAAAGTAACCATCGGCGGTTTATGGAATAGCGAGGATTCCAAACAGTCAGTAAAAGTAAAGGAAAAATTAAAATCAGTGTGGAATAATGTAAAATATGGTAAGTGATTCCCATTCATCCAAGAATAGTGTTTACATATTAACATTTTGTATCTAGTATGTTACACTAAAACTTGTGTATAATTGAAATTTATTGTTACAAATTTAAATTACGGAAGCCTTACTTTTGTAAGGATCATTAAAATACACTGCTTTCTTGGTTACTTTTTTAAACAATATATTGAACTAGGAGATGTCTGCTGCATTAAATGGTACCTACTGATCATTATTACAGTACATTTTTCTCAATAATATATATGTAGGCATAACGAAATGAATGGCAAAAGATAATGAATCCATAACCAAGCAACTTAATTTCTTAATCAGATGCTTCTTGATGTATATCAGTATAATGAAGAAATATGAATAAACATAACAGTATAGAAATGAACATAGAAGTAAAGACCTCCTTCATGTAATCTTTTAAAAAGGAAAATATTGTATGTATTATTATTATTATTATTGTTCCGGGCAACTCCAAGGAGTCGACAGACTCATCAAGGGAGGCCCTAACATTATGTCAAGAACAACTATTCGACATTCACACAGTATCTATCATACCTTGCCTTGAACTCATTCATGGTCATAGCATCCACAACAGACTCTGGAAGCTTATTCCACTCATTCACCACTCTCCAAATAAAAAACCTAGCTCTAACACCCTTGTCAACCACGCTCTTGCCCAGCTTCCGTGCATGGCCCCTAGTCCTCTCACCACCAGTCATATTTTCAAAAATATCTTCTGGATCAATCTTATAGAAACCCTTCAGTAATTTGAATGTCTCAATCATATCACCCCTCCTTCGCCTATCGTCCAATCTCTGCAACCCACAAATCTTCAGCCTATTCTCATAAGGTTCATTCCACAGACCTTCTATCATCTTGGTCACTCGTCTCTAGATCTTCTCCACTTCCTCCCTATCACTAAGAAACCCTGTGCCCATAACTGGGCATAGTAGTCCAGATGGGGTCTTATCAAGGCTCGATACAGAAGAACAACAACTTGTTTGTCTCTGCATGTTAAAGTATTTTTCAGAAGCCAAGTGATTTGATGAGCTGATTTAGTCACTTTTGCAATGTGCCTTCTAAACTTCAATTCCCAATCCACCAACACTCCCAAATCCCTGGCCTCATCAATCTCCTGGAGTACGGTTCCACCAATGCAATATACTGCTGCTATTCTTTTCACCCCAAAGTGCATAACCTTACACTTTGCCACATTAAATTGACATCCATTTTTCCTAGCCCAGTCCTCCAAACTATCCAAATCATCCTGTAAAATTTTGACATCCTGTGCACTCACAATTGCTCTACCCAACTTTGCATCATCAGCAAACAAGTGAACACTTCCTCTCAAATCCTTTCCTATATCATTGATGAACAAATTGAAAAACAGTGGTCCAAGAACAGAGCCCTGCGGCACACCACTAGTCACAAGCCGTCTTTTAGACTCCACTCCTACATAAACCACTCTCTGGTATCTCTCTCTCCTTCAATCACCCTCCTATCCATCTCACCAACCCTATATCTATCCCCATCTGCTCCAGTTTACTGATTAGGGTTCCATGTGGTATCCTGTCAAAGGCCTTGGCAAGGTCCAGTAGTATTACTGTAAACCCATTACCCCTATCCATTTCAGCTGTCACTGTGTTATAAAACGTGAGCAAGTTACTGAAGCATGATCTACCCTTCACAAAACCATGTTGTCCCCCATACAATATCCCATTTTCATCTATCCAATCCTGTATTCTTTTCTTGACTAATTTCTCTAAGACCTTGACAATGATTCCTGATATGCTAATCGGTCGGTAATTTACAACAGCAGTCTTGGAACCACCTTTATGTAGTGGAACTATTTTCCCCTCTTTCCACCCCCTCGGGACTAACCCAGACCCGAGACTCAAATTAAATAAAATGGTCAAAGGTACTGACAATTCTTTAGCTGCTTATCATATGACACGAGCTGGTATGCCATCCAATTCCACGGATGTATTGACATTGAGGTTATGCAATAGACTACTCACCTCCACTTCATTCACCACAATTCCATTATAACCTACTGGTTTATTCGTTTCTGCAATGTCACCACCTGGATGATCTATACTTGCAAAGTGCTTACTCAGTAACTCAACTATATCAACTAATTCAGTTACCTTCCTACCATCGGCATTCTTTAAAATCATTCTGCCATGTTCATTTTTCCTTTTACTTGCTACATATCTAAAAAACTGTTTAGGATTCTCTTTAGCCTGCATGGCCAATGTTCTTTCGTAATCCTTTTTTGCTTTTCTTACCACACTCGTTACCCTTCTGGCCTGCACTTTATACCGTTCATGTGCCTGCCAGTCACCTTTCTCCTTAAATTCCCTCCATAGTTGTTTCTTTTTTTGCAGCTCAAGCTTAGTGGTGTTTTTCATCCATTTAACCCCTTACTTGATTTATTATTCAGACTTTAGGTATACAGTCAGCCATTGCTTCATGCAAACACTTCTTAACTGCCTCCCATGCACTATCAACTTCTAGTCCTTGCAGTTGTACATGCCATGTCACTGAACCAATCAAACTCCTAAGCTTGTCATACTTTCCAGCCCGATAATTCCACATGTACCCTGTCTTAATTGAAAATTCCACACCTTTAGCCACCTCCCAAGTCAAGACCCTATGATCACTCTCACCAATTGGTGGCAATGTGGTCATATTTGTTACAGCCAAATCCTCAGATGTAATTACTAGGTCAAGCACTCTCTGACCCCTAGTATTTTCCATTACATGCTGTCGCAGATAGTTATCCCTTAATAACCCCATAAAATCCAATTCCTTCCTCCCGTGTGTCCTCTCCTCACTCCAATCAATGTAACCATAGTTGAAATCTCCCATAATAATTACCCTCCTTCCACTCATTTCTTCTGTTTGCTTGAGCATACTTTCACCACCATCTTTTCCATCACCTTGTCTATAGCAGTACCCAATTGTATATTTAGTTCTGCTAGCCACAATCTCTCACCAAATGGCCTCAAATGTGCTCTTTTCTCTATCCTGCAATTCAACTTCTATTCTCGTTGGCTGTAGCTCATCAGCTATCATCAACAATACTCCTCCCCCCATTTTATTCTCCCTGTCATTCCTGAACACACTATACCCATCACATTCAATCCCACTAGCTATATCATCTACAGTCAGCCATGATTCACTAATACCAATAACCTGTGGTGTGGAAGTGCCAGCCATGGCTAAAAACTCTTCCTTCTTGTTCCTAATACTCCTAGCATTAGTGTACATGAATTTAAGACCCCCATTAGCCCCAACCCTACCTTGATGCCTTATATTAACTATCCCACTCTGATTTGTTGTCCTTATTTGCTCGGGCATATTATATTCATTCATACATTCAACTGCCTCCCTAAGGACTGTATATCTACCTCCCCCCTTAATAAATCTAGTTTCCCTGAATTTGCACATCCACTACATTCAGCAACACTTTCTCAAGTCTCCTTACACCGTAACCATTAAAATGCAAGCCATCCATCTTATATAGATCCTTTCGCCCATCGAATTCACTCCACACATCCACAAATTCCACACCACTCGTCATACATAACCCACGCATAAAGTCATTCGCAATTAAGGCCCTCCTTTTAAACATTTCACTGTCATACCGTGGCAAAAGACTAACACACATCCACAAATTCCACACATTCGTCATACATAACCCACGCATAAAGTCATTCGCAATTATGGCCCTCCTTTTAAACATTTCACTGTCATACCGTGGCAGAAGACTAATCATGCTAACTCTCTCACTCTTTTCTTTTGCTACCTCAAACAGTTCATTCAGGTCTTCTATCATTTCCATTTTATCTCCTTTCAAATCATTCATACCTGCCACAACAATTATTTCTTTCACCCTTTCCTTTTGCTCTCTCATAGACTCGGTTACATCCTTTATGGTCGCACCAGGTTGGTACGATTTTGTCAAATCCTCTACTAACACACCTCATGCTAACAAGTCTCCATACAGCACTCTATCCTTAATTTTGTTCATGTTCACACTCATACGCCTATTTTTCCTGTCATACTTTTTATTATTGGCTGGTTCATTCAGTCGACTTTTGCTCATATGCTCTAGCTGCTGTTTTGCCCTTTGTATCGCACCATTTGACAACGCGATCTCACTCATTGCATCTATCTCATCTTTTTTATTCTCTGTAAAACCATTAATAATACTATCATTCACACCCTCACAATTCTCTGGTACAACCTCGCCGTTTCTTGTCATGTCCCTGTTTTCTTCATTCTGAAGTTTGACAAAAATATCACGATCCGAAATACACTTCAATTCCTCATTCTCCCGACATTTTCTACACACATTCACACCTTTATTATCATCTAACCACACTCTGTCTGCACTCGGCAAAGTGTACATTTTGCAGATAGTACACTGAATCATCTCCTTTACATTACTGATCTTGAAAGAAGATGGCGAACCATCATTACTGGTCGCCATTTTCCTTCGTACTGGAGCCATACTTACTAGTAACGTATTTTATGAAATTATAAATAATAAACACCAAAAACACACAAACAGACGCACTAAGATACGCAAGGCAAACAAAACTATGCAATATTAAAGTAAATTTATCAACAATAACTGAAAATTACGCTTATCTTATAAGGAGCTTTCACGAACACTACACACTACGAATCCCTCTAGCGGTGACTTCCCGACATAGATTATGTTATAAAACACTTTAGTACACTAACTACACTAATAAAACTACAATAATATACTAAAATTACACAATTAAATCTAACAAAATATTAATAAATCAACAAAAATCACAACTCTTTCAGGAGCTCTCCGACAGTACATCCTTTCACCAGCTAGCCTCAACACCAGCAATGTATTGCTACTGTAATCTCCTATGCAGTGCAATCAGGAGAATGATTTGTCTTTCCTTTTGATTGGCAATTCTAAGACAGGAGGAATATTTATAAGGTCATTATTAAAAGTGAGTTAACTGCTTCATATATGAAAGTAGATATTTTTCTCATGGTAGAGATCCTCCCTGTAGAAATATATAAACTGGCCAGTGAACACAGTAAACAGACTACATGTCATAGCTTCATTTGTCTCGGTGTTAACTCTAAATAACCATGTGTCAAGACTTAAGTGAGAATCTAACTGGGAGGACATCGTGTTGGAGGTTTAATGGAGTATTGACAGCACTAAGAAAGGATAAAAACTAATTTTAATGCTTCCAATATTCTATCTCAGTCACTGAGACATCTTCAGGGACTATGAATAACACAGACAACAAAATTCTGAATGAAACATGGCTATGACTGAAGTTCTATCTAAAGATCCTATAGGTGTTTGTAGGTGGCTTAGGATTTAAATTGGTCCCTCTGATTATTAATGTTTCCCAAATTTGGAGAAGTTTTTTGCACCTATATTTGTTTAAATTTGCATATTTTTGAGTGCTGCTGCTGATTCCAAAAACAGTCTTTCTTTTTTTAATGTACTGTGATGGAGCATGATGGTTTTCTTACAGAAGATGCTGTGAGTGGTATCAATATATGGTCTGCAAGACCAGATTGATCATCTAAATGGATGGTAGCTGATCTACCCATCTGTCTGAAATATGCCAACTTGAAGAAATAGGTTACTTTTTATATGCCAGGCACAAAGAGGAGGGAGCTGATCTTTGGTAGAATGGATATGGACTGACACAAAATATTGCAAGCATTGAAATCAGTTTTTTTTATCCTTTTAATGCTATCAGTACTCCATTAAACCTCTAACATGACTAAACAACCACTTCGTTTCCCTCTCACACACTTTGCTCCTAAGGAAACAAAATCCCTAGTCACTAAGATTATATAGTCTGGTATCAGAAAACATTAATAAAATAGATAAAATTCACAGAATAAGAAAAGTTATATATATATATATATATATTTGTGAGTTCATCATCCAATTCCTGATACATACCCTTAAGTGGTTTACAGGATGCTATGATAGTACCACATGAAGAGATTATATTATTGCCAACTTTCCATTGATAGTTTTCCTCCAAATTAATCTGTTATCTATCAGGACTTCAGCATGGTACTGAAGACAGACTTCTCTTGATGAAACTATGTGACCTATTTAACAAGCATGGACTGATGCACCGGAAGTGTCATTAATCAAGCAACATTGCATGGAGCAGATGACAAAAACAGTATGCGGATTAGAAAATAGAAAATTTCATTGCAAAATAAAAAATAAGGAAATGGTAAAAATCAAGAGTAAATATATAAATATATATATATACATAATATAAATAAATACATACATAAAACAATAAGGAAAATATCCATGAAAAATGAATACAGTATAACTTAAATCACACAAGCAAACACAAAAAAAATAACTTAATTCATTCTGTGGGAAGTTTTCGATATTAAGACCACATTGAACAAACCTGAAAACAAACCCCAACTCAACATCACCAGAGTTAAAGATCGGTACTATCAACGTAAGAAGCCTGAATGGCAAAGAAATGGAGCTAGCTGAGGAATTAGATAAGTACCAGATCGACATAATAGGGGTGACTGAAACAAAAAAGACCAAAACTGGTGAGATCTTTCTGAGCAATAAATACAAAATGTTATATTCAGGCAATAACAATCAAGGAAAAGAAGGAGTAGCCATAGTATTCAACACAAAATACGAGGCTAATCTTCTTGAATGGCAGTCAGTCTCAAGTAGAGTAATGTGGGCAAATATGAGAATGGGGAACTGGACAATGAGACTTATTTGTGCCTATGGTCCCACAGAAGGTTCTACTAAGGTAGAAGTGGAGGAATTTTTTGAGGCTTTAGAAAAAGCAACTGACACAATGAAAATGGAAAAGTTGGTCCTTGTTGGGGATCTAAATAGTAGAGTAGGAAATGATTGTGAGTCATACAAAAATATTTTGGGAAAATTTGGAGAAAAGAGCAAAGCCAATAATAATGGCAAATATCTGTTGGATTTCTGCTCAGGACATGGACTGGTTATTACTAACACCATGTTCCAACATAAAAATGTGCACAAATTCACATGGAGAGAAGAGGCTAGGAATAAGAAAAGTCTCATTGACTATGTTATTGTTGATAGTGATGTTTTCTCCCTGGTGCAGGACACCAGAGTGTACAGAGGATTTGAAATTGGAAGTGATCACTATTTTGTCTTGAGCAGGATAAAATTGAATTTCATATTGAAAATAATAACATGTAAGAAAGTTTTAAAGCGAATAAAAGTTGAGCAGCTCTCAGATGTAAACTGTAGACTAAAATACAGAAATATTATTGAAAAGAAAATGAAAGAGTTTGAGAACAGGAATCAAACCTTGGAGATTCAGTGGCAAACTCTGAAGAAAACATTGATTGATTCTGCCAGAGAGGCATGTGGTGAGGTTGTGTGCAAAGATAAAAAAATCAGAACTCCCTGGTGGACACAGGAAGTTAAAGAGGCAGTGAAGGAAAAGAAGAAAGCATATCAAAAGTTCCTGGCAAATAAGTCAGCTTTTACTCTTACAGAATACAGAGACAAATGTAAGAAAGCTAAACAGTGTGTAAAACTAGCTAAACAAAAGTCATGGGAGGACTTTGGCAAGAATATAGAAAATAAATATCAAGAAGGTGGCAAAATATTCTGGAGGTTGTTGAAGAAGCTTAGGAATGGAGGAAAGAGTGCTGTAAAAGGAATTAGAGATGATAAAGGTGAAATGAAAACAGGAGAAAAAGATATCCTTGAAGTATGGAGTAATTACTTTGAAAAACTGCTAAATGAAACAAGCAGTGATGACAGCACAGTGATAAAAAACACTGACCAGGCATGCAGTCAGGAATACATATCCATACTTGAAGTAGAAAAAGCCATCAAAGGCTTGAAATGTGGAAAGGCAGCAGGAGTAGATGATATTCGACCAGAAATGCTGAAGTATGGTGGTATAAGACTCTTACAGTGGCTGCACTGCATAGTTCAGAAAGCCTGGACAGAGGGACGAATTCCCGATGATTGGAGTAGAGCTCTCATAGTACCCATATATAAAAAGGGAAATAAAACTGAATGTGAGAATTACAGAGGTATTTCCCTACTGAGTGTTCCTGGCAAGATCTATTCAAGTATACTTGAGAAACGGTTGAGAAGAATTGTGGAAGAAAAGCTTGGTGAAGAACAAGCTGGATTCAGGCCAAATAGAGGCTGTCAGGATCAGATCTTCACTTTACGACAAATAGTCGAGAAAGCATGGGAATATAACAAAGATCTGTATTTAAGTTTTGTCGATTTGGAAAAGGCATATGACAAGGTGCCAAGAGAGAAGCTATTCAATACGCTGCAGTTATATGGTGTCAATGGGGCATTATATCAAGCAATACTTAGTCTTTATTTGAGTTGTGAGTCAGCAGTTAGAATTGAAGGAAGTACAGGAAGATGGTTTAATGTTAAATCTGGTGTGAGACAAGGATGTACATTATCCCCTCTGTTATTCATTATCTATATGGATCACATTATGAAGGAATGTGGTATTAAACCTGATATCAAAATTGGAGATGTTAATGTCAGCTCTTTGCTTTATGCGGATGATGTTATACTTCTAAATAAATCCGCTACAAGTCTGC
Organism: Typopeltis vanoorti; assembly: GCF_054136105.1. Classification (NCBI taxonomy): domain Eukaryota; kingdom Metazoa; phylum Arthropoda; class Arachnida; order Uropygi; family Thelyphonidae; genus Typopeltis; species Typopeltis vanoorti. The sequence continues at coordinate 82,231,906 of NC_143568.1, forward strand.
AAGATTCTCTGACTAAATTGAATAGCTGTTGTAATAGATATGGTATGAAGGTCAGCAATAAAAAGACAAAGACAATGAAAATAGGCAGAATCATTGAAAATGTCAACTGTGTTGTGAATGGAGAACCTGTGGAACAAGTAAAACATTTCAGCTATTTAGGCACGATTTTTAGTGAAGATGGTAAATTAAATATAGAAATAGACAACAGAATCAGCAAAGCTGGTATGGTGGGAAGTCAATTGAATAAATTCATATGGAATAAGAAAGAAATTAGTCGGAACACTAAATTAGCTGTATACAAGACTGTGTTCAAACCAATTTTAACTTATGGATCTGAGAGCTGGGTCAGAAGTAAAACACTTGACCAAAGACTAGAGACCACAGATATGAGAGTCCTGAGAAAGATTAGAGGCGTGAACAGATGGCATCAATGGCAATATCATATTAAAAATGAGGATATTAGGAAAGAACTTGACATTGTCAGCATCCAGGAATGCGTTAGCAGAGCTAATCTCAGATGGTATGGTCACTTAAATAGAATGGGAGAGGAAAGATTAGCAAAACAAGTGTTCTCTGCCAGGTTGGCAGGAAAACGACCCAGAGGAAGACCAAGATATAGGTGGATTGATACGGTACAAAGTGCCTTAGACGATAGAAATATAAGATCTGATAATGTTGGAGTCTTGACAAGTAACAGACTGATTTGGAGGAAAATTGTAGATAGGAAGTTAGTAATGATGTAATTTTTTCATGTAGTACTGTCATATCCTGTACACCCCTTGAGGGTACATGGCAGGAATTTGATGATGATGATGATGATGAGACCACATTGTTATGTAATTAAAGAGTTTAATTACATAACTGTAATTAAACATTGTTATGTAAAAATTTAATAAAAATAAGCAATTAAAACCCAACTGGTTTCTTAAGTCATATGACTTGCATCATCAGGTATACTAGTACCTAAAAGTTTTTCACAACAAAAGCCTATTAACAATTAATTACTCATATCCCAGATTAGTCTTTGACTCCATGAGGTCTTGTTTAATGTTTTTGATAACTTCACCACTCTAACATATAATTGATAAACAAGAGTACAAATGCAAATTCGTTACTGTTTGCATGTTGAAACATTGCTAGTTGTTGTTTTCACATTCTGTGGTATCACGCGTGTTATATCCTAGGTCTGTGGCAGTTGAATTTTGATGAAAGCAGACCATACTTCAGGAGTCTTCAACTTTTCAGACAATGTGGGCTGCATTAAAAATTTCAGTGAAGCCTGCAGGCCACCAAGCTATACTGCAGTATTTAGAATTGTAAGATGCTTTTCAGATTCACAAGGAATGCTGTGCATTTGATACTTTACATAAAATCCTATAAAAATAAACAAACTCAGCTTTAAGAGCGTAGGTAGGAGTCGGGTTCATGATAAATAAATACAATCAATAGTTGAAAAAAGATAATTCAATGAAGAAAACATTCATTTTTTACAATGTCAATGAGAAACTTGGAAGTGTTTTTCCTTGACCAGCTTGTTGATGTTGGCATCAATGTTGGAAGTCGCTATGCACAGAGTATTCTTGAGATGTTGGTCCGTAATCTGAGTTGTTGTCTTGGACTTCACATGCTTCATTCTGGAGAAGAACTGCTCGCATAAGTTTGTGCTTCCTAACAAAGCACACCTCTTCAAAGCATGCTGGCGAAGATTCGGGAATGCATCCTCAGAAATGTAGTCTTTGTAAAATGTAAGCAAAGGCACATTGAATAATTTTTCTCTCAAAGAAGAATTGTTTTGGAGTTCAAGCATCTCCATTTATACTGAACCTAGCATTTCGACACACTTGACACTGAATGGCATTGAAAATAAATCTAAAGAAGACTGTTGGTTACTAAAATCACTAAATCTCTCTTCGAACTCGCTTTGCAACACAGCTAATTTTGTAGCGTATTCATCAAGAGATGAACAGTTGGACTTAGCAAGAAGCTGAAAACGAGTTAAGTCTTTTTTTTTTGCGAGTTGTGTCTTCCGAAGTTTGAGTTTGGCCACAAAAGCTTTGATGTGATCAAACAGAGTGTGCACCAGTTATCTTTAGGTTGTAGCCACGTATTTAGGTCATTCATATGCAATGAGATGTCAGTCACAAAGGCAAAATCTGTCATCCACTTTGGATCATTAAATTCCACAATCAGATTCCCCTTGGTTTGCATGAACTGCTCTATTTTGCTCCTTAAGTCAAAGACTTTTTTAAGAACCTTCCCTCTGCTCAACCAACACACATCACTATAATAAACCACATCGTCGTGATCTGCTTTGCACTCTTGGGTCAAAAACTCTTGAAATTGACGAAAGTCGCAATAACTTTCATGACATTCTGAAATCCAATAGTTTTCATGCACAAATTTTCCTTGTGGATTAAACAGTGGTAATGGACGAAATCTTTTCCTTCTGGTTCCGGTTCTTTCCATAGCAGAGCAACAAACCCTTCGTTCTTTCCCACCATAGCAGGAGCACCGTCAGTTACCACATCCTCAAGGTCGAAATGCTGGAGCGTTTTCTTGGCAGTGTCAAGAATATCGGTGCCTTTTGGCATTCCCTTCGTAGGTATGAGCACTAGCAGTTCTTCTGTCACATTTGCCTGGAGAGCGGTTGAACTGTGGAATGTTCAATGTGGAATGTGGAAAAAGCCTGATAGGATTAAGGACCTCCCACGATGAGTCTTTTGACTCCATGGAGGCCTGAATAATAATAATAATAATAATAGTGGTGAGAGCACGAATGGTCAATGAGTTCAAGGCATAGTATGATAGACTTTGTTTTCTAGGACAGGCCTCCCACGATGAGTCTTTTGACTCCATTGCGGCCTGAATCATAATAATAATATTAAATAAAAAAACGCCAAACTGAATACACATAAAACACTGAACCAAATAAACAATCTAGCATTTTTAATGAAAACCTGCCATTAAACCTTATGCAAAGCAAACACCCACAGAAGCATTTCAGCGATGTGGATGTATGTGTTTCTGAAAGGCGATATGTTAGTTTTAGTGACTTCAGTAAAGAGCAGATGTGCACTTGCGGGTGGGGATTTTTCAGGTATTATTTTTTAGGTGTTGGTGTGACTGTATTTATTTGAAATGATAATATCAGAAACATGTAGAGCTCCACCGTTACTTAAAAGTGATTAACAGAAACACAGGTACCAAAAGCCAAACACTGCTGTCCTCTGGCAGAAGGACTCAATGTTGTCACCTTAAAAACCATGCGACTTTCTTCATTTTATCTTCTGATTAGTAAAATTAATATACCATCCCCCTTCAGAAAGAAAACCTCACATTAGAAAAGGAAAACAAAACCTTAAAAAGCATAATGAAAATGAACATGCACACAAATAAAATAGCAACAAGGCATTCATCTTTAAAATTGCCAAACTATGCTTATTGAAAAAGAAAAAAAAAGCTGACTTACAAAAGATAAACAGGATATAACACCATCCCTGTAAAAAAGAAAACCATCTGAAAGAAAATGCATACAAAACCAATGTTCAAATACAGTACTACAAATGCTAAAACATGCATAACATGATAATAGCTATAGTAACAAAAACTAGATTAAAAAAACAACGTATAGATACAGCATACACAAGTACATGATATGAAAACAACCATATTTAAGAAAAGCACCAGTATAAACACTAAGTTAAAAAAGAAAAGTAACATCGTATTCATACAAAAATACGGGTATCTCTTGGTTAATGCGGAAAAATTTTAACATTAAGCACACAATTGAAAACATTCATGACTCGTGGGAGAAGTGTCTTCTAGCTGCATGAGAGCTGTTTGGAAAAACCTTTTGCCAGAATGCGCTTATGACTTGGGTGGTTTTCAAAATCCTGTGAACAACGTGGTTGAAGAAATCGTTGCAATTGGTGAAGACCTTGGTGTTGATGCAGAAGATGTTAAAGAATTATTGAATTTAAATTCAAAAGATTTCAGTGACAAAGATCTTGAAATTGGACAACAATGCGCATATGTAGACAATGAACAAATGGAATGTGAAGATGAAGTTCCAAAAGAGATAACAATCAAAGAACTGGATGACATATTGATTACTTGCTTAAGCAGCAAGTAATCAATATGGTTCCAGATGTTAATCGAAGAATGCATGTTTGCCAGGGTCTAGAGAGTCATTTTGTTTATTATTGTAGAATTTATACTGATAAGAAAAGAACTAAAACTGTTCAAATGATTCTTGATAACTTTTTTCATAAAAAATTGCAGTAACTAATGTAGATACACGCATTTATTAAACATTTATTTTGCATTCATTTTTTATCTTTCCTTAAAGAGTACCATATAAAACGAATTATTAATACAGTAATTGATCATGGATGAATAGTAATTTTTACCATTGATTATTATATTTGATTAATGCAATTTTGATATATGCAATAACATCAAGGGATTCATTAATCACGTTAATCAAGGGATACCTGTATTACATCACATTTCCTAAAATAAAAGCAAACTGATATTTCCAGTGACATTAGGCACTTGATTGTTATAGGTATGTGAGTTTCTTGAATTCTAAGTTATAGGCGAGAGGCTCATCTCCTAGATAAGTATCTCCAGTATTGTCAAATCTAATATTTTGTCTTCTGATGCACTTCTAACTGCATTATCTTGGAACTTCTTATGGGTCTATCCTCCTATCCTTGCATTAAGTATCAGTTTTGCTAACCTTTTTTCTCCCATTCTGCTTAGGTGGCCATCTTCGATTAGCACTGCTCACACATTTCTGAATGCTATAAATGTCAAGTTCCTTCTTAAGAGCTTCATTTTTAATATTTTACCATTGATGTCATCTATTGGCATAACTAATTTTTCTTACAACTCATACCTATGCTCTCCAGACTTAGATTAGCTGTTTTTATTTCTTAATAAAAATAACTTTCAGATCCATAGTTAAAATTGTTTCAACATTGTCTTGTATACAGCTAGTTCATTATTTTGATTAATTTCTCTTTTATTCCATATAAACTTATTCAGTTGACTCATTAGCTCTGCTTACTCTGTACTCCCTTTCCATATTTGACATCTTTCCTAAAAATTGTGCTGTGTAAATAGATGAAATATTTTACTTGTTTTACAGGATTCCCATTCAGAATGTAACTGATGTTTTCAATGTTCCTCAGTTATTCAGTTAAGGAATCTTGAATACTTGTACTGGATGTTTTTAGAAGTATAACATCATCTTCTTGAAGAAAAGAGCTCAGATTAACATCTCCAGTTTTGATGTCAAGCCAAATTACATTTTCCCTCACAAAGTGAACCATGTAGATGATGAATAACAGTGGATATAACATGTGCCCTTGTCTTGCATCTGATTTTATATCAAACCATCTTCCTATAATCCCTGTGGTTCTAATTGCCTATTTATAACTGAAATATAGACTATGTTTTATTTTGTAGTCTTGTTTACAACATAATTTGTAGCATATTGAAGAGCTTTTCTTTTGGCACTTCATCATGTGCTTTTCTAGATCTCATCATCACCATCAAATTCTTGACATATACCAAAAGCGGTGTACAGGATCTTACGATAATATTACGTGAAAAGTTACATCATTACAAACTTCCCATCATCAATTTTTCCCCAGATTAGCCTGTTATCTGTCAACATTCCAATATTATCAAATCATATTTCTCTCTTCTAAGGCACTTTTTACTGTATCAATCCACCTAAATCTTTGTCTTCCTCTGGGTCTTTTTCTTTCCATCCTGGCAAAGAAAACACTTATTTAGCTCATCTTTCCTCTCCCATTCTGTTTTCTAAACTTTTTTGAAGTTTAGAAAACAGAATGGGAAAGGGAGAAACCTTTTCTGACCCAGCTCTGAAATCCTTAAGTTAAATTTGGTGTGTGAACACTGCATAGTCATGTAAATACATTCATGTAATTACAAAGAAAACACTTATTTAGCTACATTCAAAGATGACCTAAATAAGTGTTTTCTTTGTAAGGCCATAACATCCACTTGACTGCATTGCTCTCCCCACTTTTGCATCATCTGCAAACAGCATATCACTTATTCAACTCATCCCAATATCATTAACATACAAATTGAATAACAGTGGTCTTAAAAGTGACCCTTGCAGTACACCACAGTGACCTTCCTCTTTTGGGATTCTGCACCCCCATATACAACTTTCTGATAGCTATCTGACAGCCAGTCACTGATCCAACTCAGAAGTCTGTTTTCCAGTCCAATCTGTTTCAATTTACTTAACAGCTTGTCTTGTGGCAGTCTATTGAAAGCTTTTGTAAAATCCAAGTACATCGCTATATGCATCTCCCCTGTCCAAGGTATATTATTATTACCACCCTCAAGACCTCATGGAGTCAAAGACTCATCTGGGAGGTCCTTTTATCACACACACACAGCTCATCATATTGTGTTTTAAACACATTCAAACTCTTTGCAGACACCACATTCTCAGGCAAGGCATTCCAATCATTCACAACGCTGCAAGAAAAAAACCTTCCTCTCACTCCCCTACTCACACCCTCTTTATACAGTTTCCAGGGATGACCTCTGGTTCTCCCCTGATCTCCCACTATTCTCTGTAAAACTTCTCCAGCATTGATCCTATAACAACTCCTTACCAACTTGTAGGATTCTCTCATATCTCCCCCTCTTCCTCCTGTCCACCAGACTCTGCAAATTATATCTTCACAATCTTTCCTCATACTCGACATTCCAGAGGTCACAAACTACCTTAGTTAGTCTCCTTTGGACCCTTTCCAACATCTCTTCATCCTTCTGAAAATCCTTCTGAAAACCCGGTGACCAAATCTGGGCACAATAGTCCATGTGTGGCCTAATCAAAGCCTTATACAACAGAACAAGAATCTCCCTACTTCTACACTTCTGGGAATGATGCAGTGTCCTCTGCATCATTCCCAGAAGCCTTTGTGTTGTCTTCACAATTTTGGCTATGTGTTCCCTAAATTTTAGATCCTTATCCACTATCACCCCCAGATCTCTTATTTCCTCTACCTCCAACAATATATTCTCACCAAGCATAAATTCTGCATCCCATCTTTGTTTTCCAAATTTTAAAACCTTACATTTTGCAACATTGAACTCACATCCCCATTTCCGTGCCCAATCACTCAATCTATTCAAGTCTTCCTGTAAGGCCACAACATCTTCACTACATTTCATGGTTCGTCCCAACTTTGCATCATCTGCAAACAACTGAATATCTCTCCATCCAAATCTTCACCTATATCATTAATATACAAGTTAAACAGCAATGGACCTAAAACAGACCCCTGAGGCACTCCACTAGTGACTTTCCTTTTCCTGGATATTGCTCCCCCATACACAACTTGTTGATACCTATCAGATAGCCAGTCTCCAATCCAACCCCATCTGCTCTAGTTTGACTGTCAATCTATCATGAGGTACTCTATCAAAAGCCTTTGCGAAATCCAAGTATATTACTGTGTATCCTTTTCCTCTGTCCAAGGAAGCAGTCACTTTATTATAATAAGTAAGTAGATTACTAAAACATGACCTCCCTTTAGCAAATCCATGCTGTCCATCAAAGATAATACCATTGTTATCAACCCAACTCTGGATCCTAGTTCTCACAAGCTTCTCCAACAAATTAACCACAACACCTGACACACAGATAGGCCTATAGTTTGATGCTTGAGTTCGATCACCTCCTTTATGAAGTGGCACAATCTTGCACTTCTTAGGAACTTGACCGAGTGCAAGTCTCATATTAAAAAAAATATGTCAAGGCAGATGTCAACTCCCTGGCACATTCTTTCAGAATACGTGGTGATATATTATGAAGTCCCACAGCCTTATTAACAACTAGTTTACTCAACTCCCCATACACCTCTTGCTCACCTACAGTCAGTCTCTCCTCCCCATCATCAACTGCACTCAATCCCTCCATGAAGTCACATTTACAAGATTGAAAGATCTTTATGAACTGCTCATTAGGTATTTCCACCACACATTCTGCATCAGCTGTCTTTACACCATTTTCTCCAATCAATGTCATCCTTCCATAATTATTCTTTCTTTTGCTGGCTACATATCGAAAGAACTCCTTAGGATTCCTTTTGGCTTCATTAGCCAACTGCTGTTCATACCTCTCTTTAGCTACCCTCACCAACCAAGTCACCCTCCTTGCTTGGTCTTTGTATACCTCATGGAATTGGTTATTTCCACTTCTCTTATGCTGCCTGCACACTGCCCTTTTTCTCTGTATCGCATGCTTAATCTCTTTATTCATCCATCTCACACCCACTTTATTTAACCTTCTCACCCTTGGAATACATTTAGACATTGCATCTACTAAACAGTTTTTGAAAATCCCCAAAGCTGCATTGATCTCTTTTCCAGCTAACTCCTCATTCCATGCCACACCTGCAAGCTGTCTCCTTCTCCTGAGCTCTTCATAATCACCCCCCCCCTGTAGTTTCACATATACCCTTTTCTCACAGAGGTCCTCGCACTGCTGGCAACCACCCAGGTAATCACCTCATGGTCACTCTCACCAATTGGTGGATGATTTGACACCTCATTTACAATTACATCCTCTGATGAGATGACCAAATCCAAGACCCTCAATCCTCGTGTGCCCTCTGTTACATGCTGTCTGAGGTAGTTATCCCTCAAAAACTCGAGAAACTCATTTTCTTTACTTCCAGTTGTTATCTCATCATTCCAGTCTATATTGCCATAATTAAGATCACCCATAATGATCACCCTTTTCTTATTTACTCGGCTAATTTGATTGTACATTTCATTATCACCACCATCCACATTACCTGGCCTATAAACATCTCACCAAGTATTTGATTCCATTCACCTCTATCTCACACCATACTGCCTCAAAACCACTGGCCCTATTGCTATCTTGCATCTCCACTTTATATGGACATAACTCTTTCTCTGTCATCAATAGCACTCCCCTCCCTTTTTACTCCTTCAATCCTCACGAAACACATCATACCCTTTTCATCATACATCACTCCTGTCAGGATGTCATCCTCTTCCAACCATGTCTCACTTATTCCGACAATCTTTGGGTGAACAGATGCATTCAGTACAACCATTTCATCTGCCTTGTTTCTTATACTTCTAGCATTTGTATACAAACACAACCACTCATTTCTGGATCTACAACTAGTTCCACTGATACTACCACTCACTTGATGTGATCTCTCCATGCTAGACTGGGGCCATTTCCCTTTCTGCTTCTTCATTTTAAAACCCTTTTCAATTCCAACTGTTTGCTCTTGATCCCTGGTCATCCCATTCCTTTCCTGCCTACACATGCTCACCTCCTCTTGGAGCATCCACCTTTCTCATGCTGTGTACCCCTGTCCACCCTGAGCCTCCCTGTTTCCCTGCTCCTCTTGCACACCCATTCTCTCATTTTCTATACTCATACCACTCACTTTCCCATTCATAACCACCTCTTCAATCTCTCCTGTCTTACTCTCCCACTCTTCCACATCACTTCCCACTCGATCTGATTCATTCTCTCTATTCACTTCTCTACCTTCCAGCGGCAGTCTCTCCAAGCAACTCGCACCATAACCTCTCAAATGCAGTCCATCGCTCCCATACAGCTCACTTCGTCCCTCAAACTCCTTCCACACATGGACAAACTGTACTCCCGTCTCCTCACACATTTCAGCCAGTATATCATTCATAATCCTTGCTCTCTGCCTCATTTCACCACAGTCATACCTAGGCAACACGCTCACTACCCTTCCTGTCACACTATTCTCTTTTATCCTTCTATGTATCCTCCTGATATTCATACTGACACGCTCTTTGTTCTCTCTCAAATCATTCATCTCTATTAATATAATTATCTCTTTTGCTCGCTCCTGTCTCATATCCAATCCCTCAATCACTCTACTCATTTTTCCGCCTGGAAAACATATCTTGTGAATTTTATCCTCTAGCACACCTTTAATAATGGAGTCGCCATACAACGCTACTCACTCATCTTTCGTTAACTCTTTCATTCCATCATCATTTATTTTAATAGTTTTTACCCGAATTTTCTTAATTTCATTCCGCATCCATTTCATTTCTTGCCTCATCCAATCCAATTCAACTTCCGAATCTCACGACAAATTCTCTCTATCGTTCAATCTTTCTCACTTTCTAACTCTCAATCCCCTCTTCTCACTTTCACTCTCATTCATCCTTCTTTGTTTCTGTACTTTCGGTTCAACATGCGTCCAACGTTCGCTATCATTCTTCCCATTTTCACACTCATTTATCTTTCTTTGTTTCCGTACTTTCGGTCAAACATGCATCCAACGTTCGCTATCATTCTTCCCATTTTCACACTCATTCATCTTTCTTTGTTTCTGTTCTTTCAGTTCAACATGCGTCGAACTTTCGCTATCATCCATTCTTTCGATTTTTTTCACTTTCGATTTCTGCGTCACGCCATTTCTAGTTTCATTTGTTCTCTCAATTTCGTTTCCTTCCACCGCTCTCACCTCACTTTTGTCCCTTTTAACATCTGTTACGGTTTTCAAATTGCTCTTTTTCATTTTTTACTGATTTTTTAACATTTTTTCGCCTCTCTTTCTCACCGTCCTTCTCTTTCAAACGTGCACCCATTTTCCCCGCGACAATCTTGCTACTAACACTTTCTGTCATCAATTTAATATTTGCATTCATCAATTCCTCGTTCGGGTCACACTTCACACACACACACCCTCCTTCCATCCTCACCAAATATCCACAAATCTTTATGTAATCGAAAGAATACATATAACAGACCTCACCCTTAATGAAACAACTGAAATCTAAATTAAAGTCATGGAATGACAATACCGTCACCGTTTTTTGCTAACGATTTTGTAATTATGTTTTGGCAAAAAAAAATCCCCCACACTGATAAAAACTGGTAGCGCACAACATTTACAGCCTCTCTTACTCGAATAATTACTCATATATATTTAATTATTCCTAGAAAACTTATCCCAATCAGGAGCTCTTCTTATACATGTCACTGCGCTTCAAGATGTTATAGCAAATCTACCTCTCCAAAGGGGATGAAGTTAATCCTTAGGGGGGTGGGAAATTGATCATGATCTCTCTTTAACAAACCCCTGCTGATACCCACAGAGAATACTGCTGTTATCAACCTATTTCTGTATCCTACTTCTTATGAAACTCTCTCACTCCAGTATCTTTACAGCTCCAGATATACAGACTGGCCTATAATTCGAAGCTACTTTCTTATCACCACCTTCATGCAGTGGAACAATTTTCCCATCCTTCTACTCCTCTGTAACTTGTGCTGTTATAAGACTTATTAAAGGCATGCCAGTGCTACTGCCAGTTCCCTGGAACATTCCCTTCAGATGCATGGTGATATGTCATCAAATCCTATCACCTTATTGACATCAAGGTTACTTATTTCCTCAAATCATCCTCAACAGATTCCCTAACAGTCAGTATTGTTCTACACTAATAGAGACAGGTACATCAATTCCAATCATTAGTGGAACACCAATTGTTAGATGGAACCTTTGCAGATCCAACCTGAATATATTTGAAAAACAAATTGAGCAAATCATTACAGCAATACCACCCACCCCTAATTGCTATCCCAGATTTGTTAAACTAATCAAAACTGCAGCCAAAGCCTCTATTCCTAGAGACTACAGAAAACAATACATCCCATGCTGGAATAGGGATACCAAGGAACTTTTAGCCAAATATAAAAAAACCGAAGACCCTATTATTGCCAAGGAGCTCATAGCAACAACAGAAAGGAAAGATGGTTCTCAATCATCCATGAACTTGACTTCACTAAATCTAGCCAGAAAAGCTGGTCACTTCTGAGAAAATGGGGGGAGGGGGCAGAACCGACTACATACAAACCACCAGAGATGACTCCTGATTAAATGGCTAACCGCTTACTGAAAACCTCCAAGATAAGTTCCAGCTCTATCAGGAAAATAACTGTGCAATCTTCCATCAGAAAAAATCTGAAGATGGCCTCCGAGCTTTCTGAACTTGTACAGCTAGTTTCTCTTGCAGAGGTGCAGGAAGCCTTAAAACTCACCAAGAATGGCATTGCCGCAGGAGTGGATGGTATCCTCCCCAAGTTTCTAAAACATCTCAGCCAACAATGTCAAATATGGTGGGAAGCCAAAATAATTGCTGTGCCAAACCAGGGAAAGATCCAACTAATGTCAAAAATCTACTACTTATCTCCTTGCTTTGCTCCACCTTTAAGCTCTTTGAACGAATTCTCCTTAAAAGAATTTCTCCACTTCTAATAACATTTATATTATTATTAAATAACATTTTCTACCCATCGAAAGAGGGTACTCTCGATTGAACAAGCTGGCTTCAGGACGCAAAGAAGTTGCTTTGACCAGGTTCTGGCCCTGACAAACACAGATTAAAGCAGGCTTACAGAAGAAACTTAAATCCAAAGTCACTTTCATCGACATAACATCAGCTTATGACACGGTCTGGATCAGGGGCCTCCTCCTCCTAAAGCATAGCAATATCATAAGGTGTAAAACAACTTTTCAGCTTTTTGAATCCATTCTCTCCAACAGAAAGATCCAGGTCCATATTGGTGGAAAAAGAGCATGCCCAGATTCTTCCACAGGGCTCTGTGTTATCTCCTTTACTATTTAACATCTACATGTCTGACTTACCACATACCAGCTCAAGCAAATATATGTATGCTGATGATCTCGCTATCCTACACCAGTCTACCTCCTTTGCCAACCTGGAAACAACCTTGAACACAGACCTGAACATCCTGGGGGTGTACTTCAAGCAGTGGTACCTGAAGCCAAATCAAACAAATTCTGTGTCCACAGCATTCCACCTGAACAACACAGAGGTGAATCGACACCTTAACCTCTCTTTCTGTGACAAAATGGTAGAACATGAGCCTCGCCCGAAATACCTTGGAGTGATCCTGGACAGAAGTCTAACCTATAAAAGGCACATCACCAACCTGTCCAGCAAAGTTAAAATGAGAAATAATATCATCTTACGGCTTGCTGGAACAGCCTAGAGTTGTGGTGCTGATGTCTTAAGGTTGTCTGCACTACCCCTTGCATTCTCTGCAGCAGAATACTGTGCCCCTGTCCGGGAAAGAAATGTGCACACTAACATTATAGACACCCAGCTAAATAACCATATGCACAATTAGTGGGACACTGAGAAGCATCCCTCTCCCGTGGCTGCCTGTCCTATCTAACATTGCTCCACCAAATATACTGAGAAGACAAGCCTCTATTAAAGTATTTAATGAAGTAATGAGCAACCCACTCCTGCACCAGACTGTCATAAATCCACCTAGTACTCATCTAAAATCACAAAACCTTTCTAGTCCATGGATGAACTATCTTCAGCTACCTTACCATCAATAGCTGACATGTGGAGAGAACATTGGTCCAACAATCTTCCAACAAATGGTTTCCTGGTTGAAGATCTCTCTGCTCTGCAGCCTGGTTTTGCCCTTCCTAGGAAAACTTGGTCATCTATCAACAGGATCAGAACTAACCAGGGCAGATGTGGCTGCCTACTGCATAAATGGAGACTATCAGACCACTCTTATTGTGACTTCCCCTGTGGCCCAGACGATCTCTCATATTGTGAATGACTGCCTGCCAATTTTATGGTGGTGGCCTCCAGAACATCCACGAGGTGACAGATGAGGCCATGGATTGGCTTTCTAGTCTGGACATTGACCTGTAGCTGCTTTTGCCATAAGAATAAATAAATTCCTGAAATACCTCCTGCTGATTCGCAATTAAGCCATCCTCTACAGTTATGTTCCTCATGATTCCACCCTGATCAGGATGAAACACCCTTATAAATTGAACGCTGATTACTTCAACAATGTCTTCTGCATTAGTTACTATTCTGCCATTTTCATCCATTAACATCATCTTACCCTGATCATTTTCCCTTCTGCTTGCCACATTATCTAAAATAAACTTTCTAGGGTTTTTCTTTGTCTGATTTGTCAATTTCTGCTCATACTGCACTTTTGTTTTCCTTACTGAGTCACTCTCTTTGCTTGTTCTTTATACTCTTCATGTTATTGATTATTTCCATTATTCACCTTATAGTGCCTCCAAAGCATGCTTAAGCTCCCTATTCATCCATTTTACACCTACTTTATTTAGCCTTTTGGCCTTCAGAATACATTCATGCATTGATGCTGTTATGTATTTATTTCCTTACCACTCAACTCCTCATTCCATGCTATAACTCTAAGCTTGTCATAATCACCAAACTTAACTTATAACTCCACATATATCCTTTTCTCATAAAAGTCTACATTATGGCTAACCAACCCAGGTGATCACTTGATCACTCTCACCAACTGGAGGAAAGTGCGAAATCCCACTCAGAATTGAGTCCTCTGATGATCTATAATGATCAGATGATCAGATCTATAACTGTAGATTGTCTCATGCCCTCCTTTACATGCTGCCTGAGATAGTTATCTCTCAAGAACTCGAGAAATTCATTTTCCTTATTCCCAAATGCTATTTCTTCATTTCAACCTATACTGCCATACTAAAATCACACATAATAATTATCCTTCCTTTGTTCACTAATCCAAGTTGTATATACATTTCTTCATCACCACCTTCCACATTCCCAAGCCTATAGCAACATGCAACTAAATATGTATTCCCCTCAACCTCCACATTACACCATACTGCCTCATAACCATTGCCACTAATTCCCTCTTTACTGTCTACCTTATGTGGACATAATTCTCCCTGCTGTTATCAGCACTCCCCTTCCCTTCTTGTCCTTTCTATCTTCGTGAAAAATCCTGTATCCTTCCATTTCTATTCCCGTTAGAGTATCATCTTCATTCAACCATGTTTCACTTATTCCAATGATTTTGAGGGTGAATAAACTCAGTGAAACCATTTCGTCTCCCTTATTTCTGATACTTCTGGCATTTGTAAACAAAGACAGTAATTCATTCTTATATCTAATAACCAGTCCTATCCAAGCCACTTGTTGGTTATGATTTACCCACCACACCTGCCCAATCACCTTTGTACCACTTACCACATACATCTGCTGTCTTATCTTCCTCACCCACATTGCAATATACTCCGTCTTCATATGCACATTCACTGCCACTTTCAACATCCACTCTTCCTGTGCCATGTGTGCCTGTCCATTTCCCTGTTCCTCTTGCATTCCCATTCTCTCTTCATCTCTCATACTATTACTGTTTCCGCTGCCAAGCGCTTCTGTCTCTTCAATACCATTCTCCTGATTTTTCACACTATCTCTTACTTCTGATCTCCTGATTTTTCACACTATCTCTTACTTCTGATCTCCTGCATGCATCACACACTGTACTTCCATCCAGCAACACTTCCTCCAGTGCACGCACTCCAAAGCCATTCGAATGCAACTCATCACATTTGTACAATTTTATTCTTCCCTCACACACACACACACACACACACACACACACACACACACACATTGTGTGTGCGGATGTATGGTGTGTGTGTCAGTATATGAATGATGTGAAATTTAATTATTTAGTCAACATGAAAAAAAAAAATTGCATTACTGTTTTTCACTTTATGTGATGACTAATTTCTATTTCCTGCATTACATGAATCAACTTTTCTCTTTCAGGTTGGAGGGTGAAAAGAGATGCAAATTTTAGAAGCGATTCCCCAGTGTGGTTTCTTGGTAAATGTTACCATCCCAAATTAAATGGTAATCTATTTGTTCACACAAGAACAATTTCTGTGATTCCCTTTATTGGTGCATTTTCATTTAAAATTTTGCAATAAATAATTACTTATATATACAATATAATACATTCATTTTTCAGTTATCTGGCTCTTGATTAATTGTTGACCTAATTTTGTCTTTTGATCAGGACAGCTTAATTATGCAGTAATCATTAGAAGAATGGTGATAGTTCTGCATTTTGTGGCTCTTACTTTTTTTTTTTTTTTTTATTTCTTTATTTTGAAAGACATTTTTTTAAATGTATAAACATGTTAGTTAAATTATATTGTATTCAGTGGTTAGTTGAGTTGTTTGAAAATTTAGATAAAATACAAGGTGTCTTAAAAGTTACTTCATATTTTTGTAAAATTCAGTTAATTTGAGGTGATTGTTTAATAGCATGATTACAGATTTATTTTTATGCAAAATCTAAGTTTGAAACTGAAAACAAATATTATATTAAAAGGTCAAGACTTGAATTATTGCTTTCCACGCGTGCTATATCAGTGTCCCTGCAAATTTCAAATCACTCAGCCACATTGCAGAAAATATTCGCAAGTGTTTTGGGGGTAATTTCATGTACTGCCTCCCAAATACATTTTTTAAGATTAGATGCTTTGAACCCTTTTGCGATAAGCCTTTGATTTTATGAAACCCTAAGCAAAAAAAAAATCTATGGGAGTTAAATCTAGAAAATGCACTTCCCAAGATCTAAGTCCCCCATGCCTGATCCATTGATTCAGAAAGTGCCTCTTGAACTGCTGTAGTGTAATGACATAATGCTCCATCTTGCTGAAACACTATACTTTCAAGGACACCATCATCAAGAAGTTGGTGTTCAAGAAACTGGTGAAGCATACCAAGGCACACAGTTCTTGTGACTGTTGCTTCTACAAAAGAAGTCTATAAATTATTGATTTCATCATCCTGAGCCTCAAGTTTACTTTAGGAAGTCTCTTTGTCATTGTGGCAACTTAGGTGATTTTTTGTAAGCTTCCTGGTTTTCCCTTTCAGTTGTTTCCGACCGTAGGTGACTTTGGCATTGCCCACAAAGTATTCCTAGTGAGATTTTTACAGGGTAGTTCACCAATGCTTCCCCCCCCCCAATTTTATCCAGGCTCGGGACTGGCATATGGCTAGGACGTATTCATGACTGTAATCCATGTGTGTTCATGGGGTCGGTTTGCCTGTTCTTGGGGATGAAAAACCCGAGTTTCTGGTGAACCCCCACCTCCATATGAGACAGGCTAACTCATCTTTAGTCGAAAGAGACCAGATAAAGGTTCCTCACGTCACTGACAGGAATCAAACCCAGGTCTTCCTGACCAAAGGGCTTCGTCTACACTGACCGAGCTAGAGGCTCTTTGGATGCCTAGATATGACAATTATGTTGATGTGGTCCATTAAGCTGTTATTTTTGGATTTGATTGACAATTTCTGCACACATTGCTGCTTGAAATGGATAATCTTTATGTCAGTCATACAACAGTTGGATGTAGTATGTTTTTATATATATATATATATATATATATATATATATATATATATCAGTGTTGAATGCAAAATTCTGTAAACTGATATCTTGTGTATGTTTAGTGTTTTTGAGATCTCTCTCTCTAACTAATAATGTTGAATTCTCTTTGAACATTTCTTGAACTAGTTCAGTACTTTCACGTGCTGTCCTTCGGCATCCTCTTCTCTCCTCATCACACACAAATCCAGTTCTTTTAAATTTATTCACCAAGAAAATACAAAAAAAAACAATGATTCTTCTTTATAATAAAACAGAAATGTTGATTTAAACATTCGATTTATTCATGTTCGTACAACTTTTAACTTTTATAGTTACAATATGGATGCAACAACTTGCGATAATATAATTACAATAATAAAACTTTATATCACAATTAGAATGTTAGATCAGATCCTGATCAATTGTAAATTATATTTGTGCTTTCATTGTTAATTTATAGCACGCTGTGGGTAGCCTGCTGAAAAAAATTTAATTCTATTGGCTAGCAGCTGTTCACATGATGTGCAGCATATGCGCCCATGTGAATCCAGGCTACAAGGGTTTATAATTGCCCTACAGTCAATCAGTGATCTCTGAAGCACATGTAGTGCGCCGAACACGATCCATTGACAACCTTGCAATGTTAATCTAGCTGTGAGAGGATCCCTTTCACAGTAATGCAGCAATTATATAAAAACATTTTTATAAAAATTGTTATTAATAATATATTTATTCACCCAAACAATATCGCTTTCTAAGACAACAAGAAAAAGAAAAAATGCTGATGAGGGGAGAAAATTTCAAGAAAAATGGGAATTGAATTACTTCTGCACTGAAACAAAAGATAAAACTGTGTGCATTATTTATAACGAAACAATTAGTGTCGCCAAAAATATGATATAAAAAGGCACTACGATAAAATTTACAAAGAACAATATTCATGCTTTGAGGGTAAACTGAAAGAAGAAAAATTAAAAAGTATGAAGAATTCTCTTCAAAGTCAGCAACAAGTATTTTCAAAAATTATGAAAGACAATGAATCAGTAGTGAGAGCCAGTTTTGAAATCAGCTATTTATCAGCAAAACATTCCAAACCTTTTAGTGACGGTTCCTTGGTTAAGGAGTGTATGATAAAAGCAGCCGAAAACATCTGTCCCAAAAATGTGCAAGTATTTTGTGATATTTCTTTGTCCAGAAATACTATTATCGAAAGAATAACCAAAATGGCATATAATCTGCGTGACCAGTTGTAAGAAATATCTATAAATGTACAATGCTTTTCAGTTGCACTTGGCAAAAGTTTTGATATTCATGGCATGGCTCAAATTGCTCTGTTTCTTCGGGCTTGTGATGACAGTATGAATACTAAAGAGTTCTTGGAAATGATACCCATTTGTGGAACTGCTACAGGAAAAGACATTTATGATGCCTTGTGGAGCATTTTGGAAAAATACCAACTTCTTCTGAACAGGCTCATAGTTGTGACAATCGATGGTGCTCCAGTAATGACAGGCAAAAATAAAGGTTTTGTACCAAGACTTGCAGCAAAGTTAAAGGAAATGTATCCAGACATTCCAAAACTGCAATCTTTCCACTGCATTATTCATCAGCAGGTCCTGTGCTCCAAAGTGTTGGAAATGAGCAGCATACTCAAGCCTTCAACAAATACTGTGAACTTCATCCGATCCAGAGGCCTCACTCACCGCCAGTTTGCACAATTTCTTAATGACTTGAAGAGTGAATTTGAAGGGCTACCTTACACAGAGATTTGTTGGTTATCTTGTCATAAGGTTCTAGAAAGCTTTTTTTTACTTTTAGAGGAGATCAAATTGTTCCTAGAAATGAAAAATCATGATGTTGCATTTCTAGCATTCTTAGTTGATAAGACATTTGAATGATTTAAATGCCAGACTTCAGGGGAAAGATCAGTTAATAACACACATGTATGATGCACTGGCAAGTTTTAGATGTAAGTTGGTTTTGTTTCAAAATCATTTAAAAGAGAATATTCTAAATGACTTTCCTACAGTTGAACAATAGGAACAGTTGAACAGTAGGAATCAAAGTTTTACGTTTTCTTAATATTTTCCCAAACTAGAAAAAGATTAAAGAAGAATTAGATAGGCAATTAAAGATTTTAAGGAGCAAGAAGAAGAAGTTTTTCTTATTTTACTGGTCCTTTAATTTCGAAAAAGCTCCTATTTGTATTCAAATGGAACTTATTGATTTCCAAAATGATTCCATTCTAAAAGAGAAATACCAAGAAGTTGGTGTTCCAAAAATATGCACTTATTTAGGTCAAAAATATCTGGAAATAAAAAGTTTGCAGCAAATATTCTATGTTATTTTGGAAGCACCTATTTATGTGAACAATTATTCTTATGTATGAAAGGCAACAAAAAAGCCCACAGATCAAGACTAACTGATATCAATCTTTCTGCCATAATGAAAATCATATGCCCTTAATCTTTGAGTCCAAATTTTGACAAGCTGGTTAACAATAAACATTGTCAAGTGTTGGGAAAAAATAAAGTACTACAATTAAATTACTTAAAATTATTATAATTATATTATGAAGTATATATTTTTTTATCCCAAAATATTATCATTGACATTTAAAAAATTCTCCAAAATAGAAGTATTTTATTTCAACACAAACACAAAAAATTTGAATCAAACAGGAGACTCTGTAAATGTTTGTGATGGTTATTAATGAGACTTTATACTTTTTTAGACTGTATAAATATTTGATTTGTCCAAATAAAATTTAATTTCGGTTTAGTTTGGATTTCAATGCTATATGTTGTAAATATTAATATAATAAAAGTATTCTTTATTTTTTTTGAGTTGTCATAATCATTATACTATTATTTTATATGTCTTGTAATGACTAGAATAAATAAAGTTTTCATTATTATTTTTCCAGTTTATTTATACTCATTCTTTCACTTCCCTGTGATTCTAATTAGTGCAGCTTTTTTATTTTAGTTGGAAAATTTTTTGCAACCCACTTCAGATGCACTTTTGTGGCAAATGACTCACAGTCCAATTGAGTTTGACACTCCTGCTTTAAAGTGTTTCATTATTATAATACTTTATATTAATTATAATATTATAAAAACAGTATTATAATATATTTATCCTATGAACTTGCCATTTATGAATATTCACTATACTGAAACATTTCTTCTAATATCTTCACATTTATGAAGCAAATTTTTGCTAGAATATTTGTCATATCTGAATACTGAGGAATACACATAAATATACAGAATATTCACTATTTATGCTGCTGTTGGTGGCACTGTAATCTGCTGGTATTCACTTCTAATGATCGAGATTATTTTGCATTATTTCCTACATACCAAAAATAAAATAAAAAAATAAAATGTGCATTTATTTATTTATAAGATTTATATTTAATTTATTTATATATTAACTTTCAGATAGTTTTTAATGACTTCTTTTTTTTGGTTAAGGTGGTATTTATCCATAAATACTATCTTAATATATATGTGTGTGTGTGAATGAAATATATGTATAGTATCATTGCAGTTAAATTAACTTCTCTCAGAAATTCCTTGAAAAACTCATTAAATCTTATAAAAAAAATTTCTTTTCTTCTATATCCCCCCTCCCTTCAACATTCATGCCATTAATACTAACTTAAATTATGTGTATCATCACCATCAGGCATCTGAACGTTCTGTTTTTGACTTATCTCCAAATCTCTGCCAAAACAACATTGGGCCCGTCTTAACTGTCCAAATTATATCTATGATTCCTTCTGCCACAAAGGAGGTACTTGTATGAGCTGATATTCCTTGCCAAAGGATGCCTAATCTAGAATCTCCTTATTTTGGCCTTCTTTCTGACCTTATAACGACCTTACTTCATTTTTTATTATTCATCTTATTAACCAAATTTCCAAACAGTGAATTCATCTTCCTTGATGACTTTCATGTTCACAAATCAAACTAGTTTTCCATTTCTCCATTTCCATCGACCAAGCTGAAAGAGAGGTAGTGATTTTTGCTATAAGCAGTTATCTGAAATCATTCATTTCCCTACCAGAATTCCTGACAATCCTCTTCACTCACTTGACGCTCCAGATCTTTTCTTAATTAGTTCTTCCAGGTGTGCTGTTGAGATGACTGCTACTCTTAGTAATTCAGATCAGTCTCATCCAAGTTTCATCTCTGGTGGAATGCCCTTTCCTCAGTCATTCACATCCTCATATACTTTGGCACTACACTGATGCTAAATGGGAAATCTTAAATTCATTTAGAATTTCCTTTCCATGGTCAGGCTACCTTTTCCATCCTCCAGATCCAAATGCTTGTTGTAATCTTGTTACAGAAATAATCCATGTTGGAATGGAGGCTTTATTCCTCACTCTGTTCAGAATTCCCATCTTATATCTAAGCCATTGTTTTCCATTGGTAATACCTCTAGGAAAAGAAAACAGCCTCTCATCCTAAGTGAATTGAGACAAAAATCCCAGTTTTGTTCATAGCTTACATAGTTGCCCAGAACTCTTGTAAAACTAAAACCATCATTAAAAGGTCTAAATCTGACTCTGATATGGCTAAATGTAGAAAACTCACAAACTGTGCTGATGGCAATCATGCTTTCTGGTCCTTTGTCAAAGCTGTTGTGTACAGCTTTTGTTTGTGTGCTTCCTCCTCTTTCTCACCCTAATGGTAGCATTGTATCATTCCCTAGAGATATGCTGATGTCCTGGCTTCATTCCTCTCTTCCAACTCCTCCATGAATGCCAAGGTATATAATCTCTTTCTTTATCTAGAACATTGCATCGCATCCCTCCTGTAGAATTCCATTAGAAAGGCATCAGATGATTCGAAAAACCAGAATACAAAAAAGGCTGTTAGTCCAGATGGAATCCCATCAAGACTAGCAGTCTTTTTGGTATGCAGGTTTTATCAAGAGATGTGCACCTAAACTAACACCTTATTTATCATCTGTGTACTATATTACACTCAGCTGGTGTCCACCCTACAGCATAGAAGCAAGTCCATATACAGCCAATTCCTTAAAAACTGATAAATGATCTACCATTTGGACAAAACTAATATATTAGTTTGGTCCAAAGTAATAGAAAATGTTATAAATAGTCAACTTCTTTTAGATTTGAAGAACTGTTAGCTAATTAGTGACAACCAGTATGTATTTTGCCAATCTAATTACACATGAGATATTCTGGCCTACATCACTCACCTTTGAGCATGCATCATGGAAAGGTCTGGAGAAACTTGTGCTGTTGCACTTGACATTTCCAGGGCATAGGATCTGGCATTAGTGGCTTCTCAACAAATTACCATTATCATTAATAACCACCTAAATGCAAATACAGATGAAATATGACAATTCACTTAAACTTCACATTCATGTTATTTCATAGTAGTATTGCAGTTATAATGGATCTTTTGCATCTCTGGCAATCTTGGTGTATATACACA
This sequence comes from Typopeltis vanoorti, assembly GCF_054136105.1. Classification (NCBI taxonomy): domain Eukaryota; kingdom Metazoa; phylum Arthropoda; class Arachnida; order Uropygi; family Thelyphonidae; genus Typopeltis; species Typopeltis vanoorti. The sequence goes on from NC_143568.1 coordinate 82,254,724, forward strand.
TCATGATGAGTTTGGTTGTTAAGAAAAATGTTATTAAACCTGATATACAAACAGAGAATAATAGACTTAGTTCTTTACAATTCTGAACAATGTAATTCTCTTAAATAAATCTGATGATTGCTGTAACAAATTTATAAAAATCATTAATGATAAAAATTAAATAAAACTCTGAAAATATGCAATAAACAGAAAACATCAATTTCATTCTCAGTACTGAACCTCAAGAACAGATACCCTTTTAGTATATAAGCACAATTTTTAGTGAATGCTGCAGACTGAATTGGAATAGATAATAGAATAAGTAATACTGGTATGGTAGAGAAACCAGGTTGAAAATATTTATAATATAATATTTATAATGTTAACAAGAGAGAAATCAATCACCCAAGATCCCAAATTAGTAATATATGAGATGGTAATAAAACCATTTGGAACATATGATTTGAGAGTTAGATCAGAAATATAATATTTGTTCAAAGACAAGAAACTAAGATATCAGAAAAGTATTGGCATTATTAATATTTCAAGGATGTGTAAGGAGAGTCAATGTAAGATGGCTTCATCACATGGATGTCACTTAAACAGAATGGGAGATGAAAGTTTAGAAAAACAGATGTTCAGAGCAAAAATGACTGTCATCCTTTCTTTGTTTTTTTATACCATGGCACTATGCTAAGCTATCTCCTGTGTTAGTCATGATTACCATTCATGGTTCCACATATACCCCCCATAATTGAAGATTCTATATCCTTAGACACTTCTCAGGTCAAAACATGCACTCTTCCAGTTGGAGGCAAAGTAGCATTTGTTATGAATAAATTCTTAGATGCTATCGCCAAATCCAGCACTCTCAAACATTGGGTCCCCATCATCACTTGCTGTGTTCGCTAATTTTCTCTCATTAGATGGATAAATTCCATTTCTTTGCTCCTATGAGCCCTTTCTTCCTTCTAATTTATGTTCCCATAGTTCCATAATGATTACTCAGTTTCATTTAATTTACACATTAATGATATAGGAAATAATTTGAATCTCATTGTCTCATTGTTTGATGATGAGCAATCTCATTGTTTGATGATAATGCAAAACTAGGGAGGTCAAGCAATATAAAGATCTTGCAGGATGATTTAAATGAACTGACATTGTGGGCATGATATAATGGTTGTCAGTTTAATGTGGCAGAGTGAAAGTTTGTTCACTTTGGGATGAAAAGATTTACATGTAATCATGGAACTAGATTGCAGAAAATTGAGGTTAGGGATTTGTGGGTGATGGGGAACAGGAGTTGAATTTTGGAAGCATAATACAATGCAGACAAAATAGTTCAAAGGATCACTTGAATTTTGAAGAAAACCTTGACAAGTGAGTGAGGTTATTATTCCTTTATAAGTTGATATGACCACATCTGAACTCCTGTGCACAGATTTGGTCACCTAGGTTTTGTGGTTACAAAATCTAAATTTTGTTAAGTTTAGTTGATTGGTGGAATAGAGGGAATATGATTGATATAAACATATGTCACTAAAGGGATTTTATAGGATTGATGCAGAAGAAATGTTTCAATTCATAGGAGAACCGGGGGCCATCCATACTTTTCATGTTTTGTATTGAACTGGAAGTTGTTAGCAAGGACATGAGAACTAGGTTTTTTTTGCATGGTTAGTGGTAAATGAATGGACCAATTGCTAGAGGCAGCCTGCATAATAAGTTGTGCTTTGTATAGGCAGAACAATGGTTTAATTTGAACCCTGATACTAAGATGCTTTGAGCTAAGGATGATTTATCCAAATGTGAACTCTGAAAAGGCATTACCATAAAAGGTTTCATGCATTGACATATTAATGCATAATGTGTCCATTCTTTCTCTGCATGAGTAACCTTCTCATAGTATGTTCTATGTGTATTCAACACTTGAAGAATAAATACCCATCTGCTTTTTATATGCAGTCTTCCCATATATATATATATATATATATAAGATCTGGTTATCTTTAATCCCTAAATAGGAGCACTAAGATATTTACATCTTTAAATCACTAAGTGGAATAGCTTTAATATTAATGTTTCTTGGCGTAAATATGTAGTTGGGGATGAGTGATCAGAACCTTTATCTTTTCTTTTCTTTTTTTTTTTTTTTTAACTCCAGGATTTCTTAGTAGCTGTGTGCAGTGGTTATCTCATCTTCCCTTTTGCCTATTAAGCTCCCAAATGTCATGGCCAACTAATTTTGCTTGATATAAACCAAATTGCATGCTCTTATAGGACAGTTAATCTTATCTGAATACTGAAGTGTTCTATGCCTGTCATTACTTGTGTTCTTTAGTCAGTTTTTGCCTGTTATGTGAGATGCTATTCAGGTGAGGAAAAAATGACACCTATATGAGATCGATTTACCTTGGGTTGCAAATCCCTTATAAGAAGGTTTTTCATATCCAAACAGGATTTCAACCCAGGACTTTTTCCATCTAAAGGACACTGTTGGTACTGATTGTACTATGAGTGTTCTCTAATATTCATATGTTTGTTTTATTTTTAAAAAAAAATGTCAGTCTAAAGTTAAATAGTTAATACAAACCTTATCATAAAAGTATGAACTGAATTGATTGGCTGATTGACTTACAGAGGACTAAAAGAGAATTGTATATCTGTAAAGGTGTCCCTTTTATGGGCTCTGGTGATTCCAAATGCAGAAAATTCAAATAGTTCAGAATGAAGATATTATCAGTTTATCCTGTATGGATATACAAGTGAACAAATATTCAAAAGTTACATTCAATATAACTTTTGAATATTATAGAAATAATATGGATATGAAGCATATATTTTTGGTGTATTTTATCTGTGTGACCATTTGGGTGGTTAATGAAGTTGAACAAATTGGATTTAAGAGTAAGAATTGCAATAACATTGCAACGTCAATCTTCACACCAAATACTGAAAAACGTGTTGACACCATTTTTTATATTAATTTGATAAGTACAAGAAATTGTACACTTCAAATATTTTTGTTTATTTTTGAAGATAGCTAAACATACTTATGTTAAAGTCACATATGTACTTTTAGCTAATAGTCATTTGATTCTTATTGTAGCAGACGATTTATAGTTTCCTTCTGCATCATCACATTAAAATACAGTATGACACAAAAAAAAAAGTACTGAATAACTAAACAGTATGTGTTAGGGAGTAAACAGGTTTATTAACAAAGAAATATATACAGGGTGTTCGGGATAAATTTGACATATTTATAATTAATTATATTTTTCCGTAAGTTACATGTATTAACACACACTTCTCTTCATTTAAAAGGTTGGACCCTTCTTCATTCATATACAAGATGTCAGAAAGGATGGTTAGCTGGAACCCACCTGAATCATGGAAGAGAATAACTTGTATCATGATGATTCGTGCCGGCCATCAAAATAAGGATATTTCGACTGCTGCCCAATGCTCCCTGAATACAAAAACACAACACGCAGAATAACAGATGGCTTGCATACAGTACAAAGGACATTCCTCGTGTAATGCAGACTAAATTTCCCCAAACTGTGATGGTTTTCGGATGTGTATCCTCTGAAGGCAATGTGATGCCTCCGCATTTTTTCCAAGAGGGCCTCAGGTTGACTTCAGATGGCTACGTGGAGTTGCTAAACACTGTAGTCAAGCCCTGGATAACAAGGGTAGCCAATGGTAGGCCGTATGTATGGCAGCAGGATTCGGCCCCTTGCCACACCTCTGGGAAAAGTCAAAAATGGTTGTCTGAAAATTTCTACGACTTCACCAGTCCAAATGTTTGGCCTCCAAACTCCCCAGACCTTAACCCCATGGATTATTTTGTATGGGGCGCAGTTGAAAAAGACACCAATCGCACTTCCAGTAATACAAAAGCCCAGTTAATGGATAAAATTAAAACAGTTTTTGCGGCCCTTCCCAGGGAGACTGTAGCATCAGCTTGTTCGAGGTTCCGAAGCAGGATTGAAGCTGTGATCGATGCTAATGGTGGTTATTTTGAGTAAATCTTGTTGATAGTATTGTAATTAACTCTGCCTGTAATGTTTTTTGTCAATTCATTAAATTTAATAGATACAAAGAAGATTTTCTTTTTCCTTACGAAACTGTCAAATTTATCCCGAACACCCTGTATATTTACACCTGATGGTATGTACATCCACAACTATCAGTGGAATCTTGGTTGAATAAAGCATTAATGGCAGTAGATTCATACTGCCATTAATGCTTAGTTCATCAGGGTTTGAAGGTGGGTCATGGTGGAATACCTATTCCTTCGACTTACCCGAAATGAAGGCATCAAGCGATGTGAGATTAGGAGAACGTGAAGAGTATGGGAATTCTGTGAACCTCAAAATGAGGCTGCCGGGAAATGTTCTGATAAATAGGCTATAGAACCACATGATGTCTGACTGGTTGTTCTGTCCTGTTGGAATACCTGTGCATGAAATGGAATGTTTTTTTGCATGACAAATCCTAGGTGAATGGAACCAGCATTCTTGATGTAGCATTTGCTATTCAAGTTCACGGTTACACTGCCCTCTTTAGTGAAGTAGGACTCAATTATGTCATGGCTGGAAACCACACACTCTGCAGTGACCTTCTTGTTGTGAAGAGGTTTAAGTCTTGAGAAACCAAGAAACCTATACATTTATCTGTTTACATGACCACTTAGATGGAAATATGCTTCACCCAAGAACTAAACATTATGGAGGAAGGATGGATCTTCATAGACATTGGCCAGCATGCATACATAGTATTCTCGCTGTGCAGTGTAATCAGTTGCTGTTAAACACTGACCCACCTGAATGATGTACAAAAAGGTGCTCTGCTCCTTAAGAATACCAAGGAAGTCACTACAGAGACTTCCTCGGTATATCTAGTTTTACTGCTGTTCGGCATTGACTATGTTTTGGAGACTATATAACACTTGTTTCAATACACGCTGTGATTTACATTTGTGTTAACAGTTCATGGTCTCTCCGAATGCCTTTTGCATTGCGACAGAACACTCCTGGTATGTCGGAACTTCTTGATTAAGGCAATGATGATGATGCTATTGCTTGGGGCATGCTTATGGAAACGATAAATAAACTGCTCACAAACATGTTGTAGGCTTTACTCTTCCAACTTCGTATGAATGCAAATAATGCTCAACAATAAACGTCTTTTCTTCCAACGTCAACACCATTGCTATAGCTAAGTGTAATATCATAGATGCTACATGTGCTCATCTATTAATGTGCATATAGTTGAATGCCATATCTCATATCACATGTACTGAAGGGGGGGGATGTCGACGTTCAGTGCTTTTTTTTTTTTTTTTTTTTTTTTTTTTTTTTTTTTTTTTTTTTTGCACCATAAATGTATTTGAGAATAGTGAAATCGCTTTAGCAATAAATATTAATCTTTAAGGAAACAAAATGTTTATACAAACCTCATGAGATTTACAACTTTTAGTTATTTCTTTCCATTTACTGAAATATTAGTATAATGCATTTAGAAATAGCTATGAATATAAAAGCAAAAATTTATGTGTAGTATAAGGCAGCATTTCCAAAACTTTTCTTACTATGGAACACTTCACAAATCCTGAAATTTTAACAGAATACCTTGGTTAGAGTCAAGTATCATCGGTCTTATACATCCAATGTAAAGCTAAGTGCACGCTATCGCCGAAGCAAGCTGTATTGCATCGCATTGACCTTGCTTGTGACCGCATATTTCCTAGAATAAATACCTTCATACTTCACTCGCACTCGGAGGCATTGACAACCGCAGGTGGCTAACTCAAGGCCAACGTGCACTGGCCTTAATACAATCCACACGCAAAGTGAGGAGCTCCTGATTTTCAAACATGTTTGAACTTGTTGCAGCATTTAAAATCATTCCAAGCTCATATTAATTTTGATAATTTTTCACAGAACACTTATTCACTTTCCGTGGAACACAGTATGGGAAACCCTGTCGTAAGGTAAGATTAAAAATGTTTTAAGTAGATCTCCCATGACCTTGATGTGGTATCAAAGCACTTCTGTTATACATATTTTCGATTATTTTCTTTCTTTGTAAAAAAAAAAAAAAAAAAAAAAAAAAAAAGTTGAATATTATATTTTCTACATTAATGTATATCTTAAAATAAGAATCACGTAAAAAAAAAAAAGTTTCAAATTAGTTTTCAAAACTGCTTTTTTTGTTGGCGATAAATCATCATATGGTTATTAGTACATGATAATTTATTCCATCAATTATTTCATATTACTAACAATTGATAAATCTGTAATGGTTTATTAATGGTAAGTTATTGTTTGTAGAGTTTTGAGATTAATGACATAATTTGTGACATAATTATTTCTCATTGGACCATCAAAAGGAATACAGAACTGTTTGTGTCATGTAATTGCATTTTATTTTATTTATTTATTTTTTGTAGATGAAGAAGAATCTTTGCTTAACCAGAAGTCATCACACAGTATTCTTAAGGCACGCTTTAAACAAGATTTAAGAAGTCGATTATGGCTTACTTATCGTTATAACTTCCCGCCTTTAATAGATTCAGATTTCACCACTGACAGTGGCTGGGGCTGTATGTTAAGAGCTGGGCAGATGATAATGGCCCAGTCCTTAATTTGCCATTTTCTTGGAAGAGGTTGGTAGACTTTATTTGAGATTTAAAGGTTTTATTTTGAAACCATGTATCATTATCTCTGATTTAGTATATCATGTAACATAACATTTCAGATTTCATGTTTAGAATTATCACCGTTCATGTGCTCCATATTTAATGATTATATCAGCCAATCTTGCTAACTTCTAGGTCCGTAAATGAAGTCGCATTATTACTCTTGCCTCTAGCAGTGCTGCATCTTCTGATAAATAAAATAAATATCCAGGAAGGTACAAGACTTGCATTGTTATGAGGTGATTCATATCAGGCAAACACTCAAATGTATTAGGGAGAACACAAAACGTGTGGAATGTAAAAGATTAGATAAATTACTGGTAGCTTGCCATCCTAGATACTTGCGAGTCATACAAATACTCTACATGTTTGTCTGACAGCTTTGCAATAAAGTTCCAAAATTTAGATGACATGATCCAAATTCCCCCCCCCCCCCCTACCCCAGTTGCAATGGAATTGAAGGAATGACTTAATAGGTTTGGGCAGCCTTAATGTGGGATTTTGACATTACAGAAACGGGTCTCTGGAGAGAGTTACAGTAATTTCAAATTGCAGTCACTTATGCACATGACTTGTCATACATTACTGGGATTCAGAGTGAACATCTATTTTATAGAGATATGCTCATTTAGGACTAGACTGTCTACAACAGTGGCGGCCCGTACATAAGCACTGCGACATTGCAGTACCCCCAAGAAAACAAATGAAAAAATTAAATTTTGTTTGTGTTTATAAATAACAATGCTTACAACATTATATAAATGCAGTACAACATGTTAAAGGTTACAGCTTATGTTTTAACATTGATTGAATAGTTAATAATTGGAATTGTTCGATTAATGCTTTAGATTATGAAACAAATGCACTGCGATCTAACGCCGATATTTGTTTGCTCTTGTCATTGCACGTTACGTTATTCCCAACTGTAACTGCTCAAATGGCTGTGTATTTTTAGTAAGCTTACGTGCCTTATTTCTGTGAGATATGAAATGTTTATTATTGGTGCGTGTGCCTGGTGAACTATTTTTTATAAATCTTATTTTATTTTGTTAAAATAACATATAATTATTTGTTTATTATAGATACAAGGCTGAATTATGATGAGTGTCACTGTTGAAAATATAAAAAGAATAATATATTTTCAATTATCATTACATGAAACAAATGCACTGCGATCTAACGCCGATATTCGTTTGCTGTCATTGCATGTTACATCATTAGATACACTGCCGCTTGGGCAGTGTATCTTATGCCTGCGCTCATTATTTCTGTAAGATATGAAACGTTTATTATTGGTGCGTGTTCATGATGAACTATTTTTTTGTAAATCTTATTTTATTTTGTTAAAATAATATATAATTATTTATTTATTATAGATACAAGGTTGAATTATGATGAGTGTCACTATTGAAAATATGAAAAGAATTATATTTTTTCAATTATTGTTACACAAAACAAATGCACTGCAATCTAACGCTGATATTTGTTTGCACTTGTCATTGCTATTGATACGAAACATTTATTATTGGTTTTTGTTCGTGGTGAGGATGAAATATTTTTAGTAAAGCAATTTTTAATATGTAAATTTATTTATTAATAAATTCGTTATTGATTAGGGAAAAAAAGTGTTTTTTCTATATGCAGCACCCCCACTTAAAATTTTCACCGGCTGCCACTGGTCTACAACCTTTTTTTTTTTTTTTTTTTTTTTTACAGAATAATTTACCTAAAGTGACCTTCAATCCTGATAAAAACAGAAATAAAGTACAATAAAACATATGGATCCAATCCTAATAATAATGTGATATTTCTGCATGAAATATGTAAGCATCGTACATAATGCAACCCACATATGTAATTAAATGCTGCAGGGTCCCAGAAGAAGAAGGGTGAAAAGTTAGTCATTTTTTTTATCTTGATTTTGCAACACATCTGCCATTTGTTAGTATATTCAATTAAGTAAACACAAGCTGGAATATAATGAATTTAGTTTAATCCTTTATCCAGGTGAGGGCAAAAAGTTTGCACCTGAAGTATCTTCAGTACTGAGGCAACTCGTGGTAAATGTGGACCAAGCTCTCATCACTCCTTGTTTCAGTATCTCCCATAATGCTATGCATTAAGGGAAGGGCCACTACCCAGACCGGTTTCGACCTTTATTGAGGTAGTGTCAGTGGGAGCCAGACCTAGAAGTGGAGATACTAAGGCAGAAGCAATGAAGAAGTCATATTTACCTTCCATATTTAACTTCCAACAAGCTGGAATATGATTTTAATGACAAAATACAGTTCAGTATATTGTATATTTGAGTAAATTTATTAAATATCACATTCTTTAGAAAAGGATAATTGATTTAAATAATTACTTCATTGTGAAAATAATACAGGAAACGTGATTAATTAATCCATCAATTAATGCATGCTAATCGAAATCGCGTTAAGTGAATACAATAAACAATAGGAATAATTATAATTCATCAATAAGTTAGTGTAAATTTGGAAAAAAATTACAGTATAAGCTATATTGGAGGATAAAATCATCAAAGTTAATAAAAATCAATTGCTTAAATTTTTATTTAATGTCTAAACATTTGATTGAGCTACTTTTTTACAAAAAAATTAAGTAAAGATGTTTAAATAGTGGTCAACTTTTTCATCTTGTCATGCAATCTGCGATAGCTGGCAATCGCTTAATCTAGATTTTGGCAGACTTCGAAGCTTTGTTCCATATCAGAATCACCATCAAACAAAATTTCCTTAGTATACTCAAGGTGAATGAAAACTAGCTCAAGTTCTTTTGCAGTTAGCTTCTTAGTCATAACATTTTCTTCTTCTTTGCGCTATTCTTCTAGCTGAAGGAGATCATTCTTGCTTAACTGTTCTGAATGGGAATCGAGCAAGTTTCTCACATCTTCATTATCCGGTTCATTAAATTTTTGAACTGGATAATGAAGTTCAAGAATTTAAGTTCTTTTCCAGTTGTGCTGATTTCTTCAATAATGTTAGATCTTGGATTTTGCACACAATAAACTAACATAGGCTTGAGTTTAAAGTCGTCTTCTGCATTGCCTCCTAATAAAAGCGTAAGATGATCTTTAGATATTTTTTATCCTGGTTGAGATGCTTTAGTTTTAGCTAGGAAAATTTTTGTTGGCATATGCTTCCAATAGAGGTCAATTTCGTCGACGTTGAATATTTGACGATTGTCATAATCGCCCTCCAAAATTATCCTTTGCAGTTCTTCAGGAAACTTGGCTGCAGAATCTTTAGCATGAGCAGATTCCCTAGTTATTCTTACGTTATGCAATCCAGTTCAATTTTTAAAACGTCAAACCATGCTAAACTCGTGGTAAAGCTTTCACATCCCTCTTGAAATTTGGTCTCTTTTGAGGTAATGGATCGATGAGGTAAATATATTGAGAGTTTTTGCCTGAATATTCCCTGTACTAAGAGATATTCTTTTTTGGTTATAATCTTCAATCCAAAGTGATAGAAGACACTCCATCTCGATCATTAAATGGCTTCAATTTCAGGTGATCTGCATGCTTAAAGAAGCAGTAGCAACTTTTCCTTGTTCTTTGTATTTTTAGCTCTTATTTAATATAGTCCGAATTGTAGACTTGCTGTATCCCAGGTCTCGCACATTACTAGCCAGACTTTGTTTCTTAATGACTTCCAGCTTTTCTGCTCACTGCAGATTGGCCACAAAAAATTTCGCATAACATAAAAAAATCACGCTAACTGATTAGCTTAAAGTGGGAAATAGTATCATTTCACTCAATCGTGCTAACTGATTATCATGCATATTGAATTCGTGTTAAGCGAGGCTTTCCTGTAATGCTCTAAACATCAGAAGACCTAATATACTAGAGAAAAGAGATAAGAAAGTAATGTGGCTTTTAATTAACTTGCTTACTGCAAGTTAATTTAAAAAAAGATAAAGATCTAAGTAAGTATAAAATTTTAAAGAAATAACTCAGAAATATAATGAGGTAATGGACATAAAAATGGAAACACTGAGCTATGTCATGTTATCGGTAGTTGCAATGCAGCATCTATGATGCACCACAGATGTAACTGATATGCAAATATACTCCCAACATTCCTAGGTATGTGTGTATGAAGCGAATGGAAGCCTGCCACTATTTATTGCAAGTTAGAATGAAATCGAGAGAGGATTTCAGGGGTGTTATTGTGGAATTATTATTGGGTCCACTTGATCAGTCACATGGCATGACTGTCACGAAGAACAGTCTCTAAGGTTATGTCAGCATGGTAGTCGACAGGACAAACATCAACAGTAAAATGCAAGAGAAGGATGTTCAAGCATTAGTTTACTATACCACAAAAATTAGGTTGACTACTGCTGAGCAGTTGTGTGAAAAATTCAATGCTGGTCATGAGAAACCTATTTCAACAAAAATTCTGTGCCGGGAACTACGCAGAATTGGATATCACAGTCGGGTTGCCTTACACAAGCCTTTGATCACTCCTGTCAGTGCATGTCATTGCATCCAATGATGCAAAGATCACAGGCAGTGGAAGGATGCAATATTGTCTAACAAATCCACATTCACACTTTTTGCTGCAAATGGATGAATACCTGTGTGGCATCAGCCAAAGGAAGCTTACCAGCCACCATGCTTATTTCCACCTGTGAAAGGTTTTGGTGGTTCTGTAATGGCCTGGGGGATGCATTCTCATGGCATGACTTGGGTCCATTTGTTATACTAGAAGGTAAAGTGGATGCTTGATCAGAACAGCTGAAATTGAAAGTGTAAACTTCCAATCAAAAGTGATCATCTTCATCCCATGTTGACACACTTTTCTCCTACACAGCTAGACATGTTTTAACGGGATAATGCTCCTGTTCATCGTGCAAATGTTGTTACCCAGGGGTTTGTGGAACATGATAGTGAGGTGTCCTATCTGCCATGGCCATCTAAATCACCAGATTTAAATCCCATGGAACATTTTGGAGCGAGCTCTCAGGCAGCATTTCCCACCTCCAAAGAACAAAGGTGAATGGACCGGTTTCTGAATGGTGTAAAATTTCTCCTATTGAGTTCCAAGTGCTGGCAGAGGCTTTCCCTTGAAGTATACAGGCAGTACTAGACACCCACAGCAGACCAACTCCATATTAATCAAAACATGTCACTGTTGGGTTTTTTGTTTTTCCATTATCTCTAGGTGAATGGCAAAAGTCAGTAAACTCAGGGCAAAATAATGCCATGATATTGCAAAATGCAGTAAAATTAAGGAACATAAACTCAAATGTGTAAAAAAATAAAAACAGTGTATACTGTTCAAAGCAACAGATATCTTTAGAATGTCAAGAGAAATATACTAAAGATCTACGTTCAGATAATAGAGAAGACCTAAAAGCAAAATAATGAGAATGAAATAGATGAATTATCTGATTCATTCAGTGCCCACCCCCATAACAAAAGTTCATAAAAATTTCTCCTGTTATATTGAAATTGAGAGTCTGTAATAAAATAAAGAACACATTTTCATAGTGGATAGATATAAAATGAGAAATCTGCTAGGGATGTGTATTATCACCATTGCCTTTTGCAGTCTTCTTGGGAATGGACATGTAAGAAATGAAAACACAAGAGGCATCTCATTTGGAAATTTGTTATTTATGAAGAAAATAACGATATGTAGAAACAGTACATCTCATTGAGATTGAAGAAAATCAGCAAAGCATAGTTATTTAATTATCACAGAGACATATTATAAATTTGATCTAAAAATATAGAGATCCAGAAAATGACCTTTCTTGACATGAAATAATGTACTAACAGAAAAGTCACTCTAATTACAAGATTGCAACTGAAAACTTGCTGTGCCTCTTCTTCATTATTGTACACCTTGAAATCATGAACTGTTAATAGAAAAATAATGGATGGAGACCTGATTCCTCTGAGATATAGTTATGAAAAAGAATTAATTGGATTAGCTTTAATCGAACCTTTGACGTAAGTTACATACTGTATCTAACTTGTTTTAATAGTGAATTGCATTGGATACAGTATATAAATTCATTGAAAATTAGCAAACGAATATTTCATACTGAAACTAACAGTAAATCATTGGTGTGGAACAAAAAGAAAAGCAATTCAAAGTGAGACAGAATACAACACATACACCAATCAGTCTTTTGGGATAAAAAGGCAATCATTTTGATGTAAATTAGGATAATGTAACAAAACCTGAACTTCCTTTGAAAAGATGTTCCTATTTAAAACTGCTTCAATGAATAAACCAAACATCATTGTTGAGGTTGAGGCTACCACAACCTGTGGTAGCCTCAACCCTGTGTTGCATGAGATCTGAATTTTGAGGTTTGATGTATTCAGTGTATTAGTAATGTTTTGCTAATCGTTATTTTTTTCTTTCCATAAAATTGACTATAAAAGACAAACTTTATCTTTTTCTCTTGCTGATGTTTATTGGACTACATGTGAATATAATGTGATATACTTTGGACAGACAGGCCATTCTGTGGGGGGGGGGGGGGGATCAGAGAACATCAGTACTACATAGAATTCCTTAAAGTCGTCTTGCAAACACTGTTTTGAGACCAAATGCAGTATCATTTGGAACACTATTCACTTTCTTCATAGAAGTAGTTTTAAATATGAATGCCTTTTCTAAGAAAGTCCTGTTACACCATCCTGATTTAAATCAGAGAATGGTTGCCTCTTTATTCTGAAAGTTTGGTAGATTCTTATCCTATGTAAATATTGGAAACGATTTATTGTCTGTTTAATAGGATCTTCTAGCACACAGTACTTGATTTTATACATTAACTGATTGTGATATGTGCTTTGTATTCTGTCTCTTTTTTGGTTCTTCTTTATTCCACACTGATATACTATTAGTTTTGGTACAAAATATTTTTTATTAATTTTCAATAAAGTTATGTGCTGTGTCTAACATGATTCACTCTCAATGATGTGGATTTTCTGGAGAGAAAGAAAAAGTCTGAAACAAACCTTTAAAAAATGAACCAAAAGAAGTTTACTAAATGAGGTTGGGAAGGGGGGAGGAATTGAAATTCTTAAAGCATATGCTAAGAGCAGGATGGAAGAATGTGATCATCACATAAAAACTATAAGGAAGAAGAGACTGACCAAGGCATCATTATATGAAGGACATGGAGCATTGGAAAAGCAAAAGTGCTTTAGGGATGCTTGAGGTGACAGTGCACTAGTGCTGTATCATGCAAACAAGAATGCAACATTTGATCCTTTCAGAAAGTTCTGGTATTTCTCTACACTTCTTCTCGAAATATTTTTTTGACCTTCACTATCTAGAGTCATTTGCTGTTAAATGCAATATCAAAATGATACTAAAAGATATCTCTTCCTAATGAAATCTTATTTCATAAGATTTCAAATTAATTTAATTTATATCTCTACCACCCTCAAGAGGTGTTCATGCTATGATGACAGCACTGCATGATTAAATTTACTTTATTATTAATCTCCGATCAACTGTTTTCTGATTGAATGAATCTGCCTTGACCTTTGGTCTTCCACCGGAGTTTTTCACTACCACCTTGGCATCAAACACTTGTTTTGCTAACCTTTCTGCTCCTATTATGTTTAAGTGACTGCACCACCTTAGATTAGCCCTAGTCATATATTCTTGAATGCAAACAATGTCAGTTCCCTCCTAACATCTTCACATTTAATATGATTATGCCATCTGTTGAGTCTCTTATTTTTCTCAGCACCTCACATCTGTGGTCTCTAATCTTTGGTCAGGTGCTTTATTTCTAACCTAATTCTCAGATACATAACTTAAAACTGGTTTGAACACCATCTTATATACTGCTAGCTGAGAATGTTTTAGCTATTCCATATAAATTTATTCATCTGGCTCCCCACCATACTAGCTTTGCTTATTCTGTTGTCTATGTCCAGATTTAATCTTCACCAAAACTATGTCTAAATAACTGAAATATTTTACTTGTTATATAGGTTCTCCATTGAGAATGTGCAGCTGTAGTTTTCTATGTTCCTGCTTAGTTTCATAGTTTTATTGTGGATTTTCATGCTAAATTTGTTGCAGCTGTTGTGCAATTTAGTTAGAGAATCCTAGAGACTTGCACTGGTTGTGTTTAGGAATACATCATCTGCATAAAGCAAAGAGCTAAGTTTTATATCTTTGATTCCAATGTCAGGTTTAATGCTACTTTCTTTCATAATGTGATCCATATAAATGATGAATTAGATTGAAGATAATGTGCATCCTTGTCTTACCCCTGATTTTTGATCAAATCATCTTCCTGTATTTCCTTCAGTTCTAACTGCTGACTTATAACTTAAATGTAGACTTTGTATTGCTCTGTATAACCCAATATAATTGTAGTGTTTTGCAAAGCTTTTCTCTGGGCACCTTATTTTATGCCTTTTCCAGATCTACAAAATTTAGATACAGATCCTTGTTATATTTCTATGATTTCTTAACTGCTTGTTATAAAGTTAAAATCTGATCTTTGACATCTTCTGTTTAGCTTGAGCCCAGCTTGTTCTTCTTCAAGTTTCTCTTCCATGAATTTTCTCAGCCTCTTCTCAAGAAGCTTGTATAAATTTTACCTGGAACACTTAATAAAGAAATTCCTCTGTAATTCTCACATTCAGCTTTATTCCTTTTCTTATAGATGGTAACTATGATAGTTCTACTCCAGTCATCTGGAATTCAACCTTCTGACCAGCTCCTCTGAATTATGCAGTGTAGTTACTGCAAAACTTTCATATTTCCATATTTAAACATGTCTGGTTGAATATCATCTACTCAAGTTGCCTTCCCACATTTCATGTTGTTGTTTTTTTAATGGCTTTTTCTACCTCAAGTATTGATATATACCGGTAACATATTGTACTAACAATATGTTAATGAGGTGCAGTTAAAATTCTAACATTAATATTATTATAGCTGTATGTTGTTGTCTCTTAGCGATTATAACAAGCTAGCTGGAAGCACTGATAAAGTATAGTAACAGTGCTGTGATATAGTACTCTTATTATTTTCTGCATAGGATACTCAAATGTCCCAGATGTCATATCTATTCTTATACTAGACTTGCTAGTAAACATGATTATAACAAACTACTAAATAGTCCTAACCAGAAACTCATAGGTACAAAAGAAAGAAACTTCACCATGGCAAACTATTCACTATAACAAACTGTTCTATCCCCATGAGTTTGTATGAGAGCCAACTGTAATAACAAATAGGAAAAATAGTAACAAATACTATATTCCACTGTATACATAAATTTACATCAACAGGAATATTATAAAACAAAGGATGCTCACTGAAATTGTTAACTTGAACTACTAAGTACTGTATGAAGTTTATAATTTTTTTTTTTTTTCAAAATTTTTAACATGGAATATAGTTAATATTTGCACATTATTTCAAACCCATAACAACCAAAAGAAAAAATTTTATAGTAGAATTATATTATACCTGACAATATATTATTATATTGGAAGTATATTATATTGTTGTCACAAGGCTTTATTTTACCAAAGTGAAGCAGATAGTTTTCACATGTAGATATTTCTTGCACTAGCTTTATCCTGTGAAAAATTTGCTGCAGTTATAGTAATATTTTATTTAATAATAAAATTATTATTTTTAATTGTTCTGACTTTTGTGGTTTATTACAGTAAGTTCTCCTGTTTCTGTTAAATCTTAATAGGGTTCTGTTAAGATTTAACAGAAACCTATCTTGTATTCTTTCTTAGTACCTGATCTCACATGATAAAGGTATATAATTATGTGCTATGTTAATGTATATTTACATAGACGAATATTCACCCAGAAAAATCAGTAACATAATTTACATTTTTCGATAATTTTACTAAAATTTATCAGACATTTGAGTAGAATGCATGCTTTTTTCTTCTAACAAGAACTCCACCAGTGTTAAATGAATTTAACACTACTGAGTAGAGTCCTTCATTTTGATTTGCTGTTTGCACTTTCTCCTGATATCAACAAAAAAACATCTAAATTCCCAGTAACTTACTTATTGTTGACAGCATTGCTTTTAACTCTTAGGTTGTTGCTTATAGTTGTCTCCTTTATTTGATCTTGGTGGATCATAATACTTCATAGACAGACTGAATAAAAGTTAATAAAAAATGACAAAAATGTCTCATCTTTTCTCTACAGTTAAAATTTTTCAGGATTATGCATTTTTATTCTGCATGTTCATTATCCTGTGATTATCTAGGAAGCATTGCATCGTGTCTAATATTGTCAGTTTCCTCTCTGTCACTCTTTGACATAGTCTTCTGCATGAAGTTTCTGCAACTCTTATAAAAAAAGTCATCATCATCAAATTCCTGCCATGTACCCTCAAGGGGTGTACAGGATATGATAGTACTACATGAAAAATTTACATTATTACTAACTTCCTGTCTACAATTTTCCTCCAAATTAGTCTGTTACTTGTCAAGACTCCAACATTATCAGATCATATTTAAATATAAAGAGCTAATAAGCTTCATTTCAGCGATATAAACATTATTTAAATTAAGGGGATATTAAATCCCACATTGTTTTAAAACCGAATAAGAAACTCAAAGATTGGAATTGGAGAGTTTCATGCCGAATATAGTAAACTATAAAGTATCGGCGACCACTAGCGTGAGCTAATGCAAGTGACCCTAGTATGTAGTACAATACCGGAGAACTCACAGCAAAGTCGGTAAAGTTCTGATCACTATTCTTAGGTATTTTCCATAATATAAAAACACATTTCCTAGGAAATGTATGCTGTTATTACATTATGGTGGGAGGTCACTACCCAGACTGGTTTCAGCCTTTTTTGAGGCTTCATCAGTGAGTAGGTAAACCAAATTAATAATAGCGTATAGCAAAAAGAACTTATATACTCTGCTATACGAGTTTCCAAACAGGTGCAACCATTAAGTTACTTAAATATAAAGAGCTAATAAGCTTCATTTCGGCGATATAAACATTATTTAAATTAAGGGGATATTAAATCCCACATTGTTTTAAAACTGAATAAGAAACTCAAAGATTGGAATCAGAGAATTTCATGCATTTAAAAAAAAAAAAAAATATCAGATCTTATATTTCTATCATCTAAGGAACTTTCTACAGTATCAATCCACCTATATCTTGGTCTTCCTGTGGGTCATTCTCTGCCAACCTGGCAGAGAACGCTTGTTTTGCTAATCTTTCCTCACCTATTCTGTTTAAGTGACCATAGCTCTGCTAACACATTCCTGGATGCTGACAATGTCAAGTTCTTTCCTAATATCCTCATTTTTAATATGATATTGCCATTGATGCCATCTGTTCATGCCTCTAATCTTTCTCAGGATTTTCATATCTGCGGTCTCTAGTCTTTGATCAAGTGTTTTACTTCTGACCCAGCTCTCAGATCCATAATTAAAATTGGTTTGAACACTGTCTTGTATACAGCTAATTTAGTGTTCTGACTAATTTCTCTCTTATTCCATATGAATTTATTCCATTAATTTCCTACCATACCAGCATTGTTGATTCTATTGTCTATTTCCATATTAAATTTACCATCTTCGCTAAAAATTGTGCCTAAGTAGCTGAAATGTTTTACTTGTTCCATAGGTTCTCCGTTCACAACGCAGTTGACATTTTCAACGATTCTACCTGTTTTCATTGTCTTTGTCTTTTTATTGCTGCTTTTTATTGCAATTTTGATATCAGGTACCACTTTCCTTCATAATGTAATCCATATAGAAAATGAATAACAGAGGTGATAATGTACATCCTTGTGTGATAACAGATTTAACATTAAACCATCTCCCTGTACATCCTTCAATTCTAACTGCTGACTTACAACTCAAATAAAGACTAAGTATTGCTTGATATAATGCCCCATTTACACCATATAACTGTAGCGTATTGAATAACTTCTCTCTTGGCACCTTGTCATATGCCATTTCCAGATTGACAAAACTTAAATATAGATCTTTGTTATATTCCCATGCTTTCTCAACTATTTGTCATAAAGTGAATATCTGATCCTGACAGCCTCTATTTGGCCTGAATCCAGCTTGTTCTTCAGCAAGCTTTTCTTCTACAATTCTTCTCAACCGTTTCTCAAGTATACTTGTATAAATCTTGCCAGGAACACTCAGTAGGGGAATACTTCTGTAATTCTCACATTCAGTTTTATTTTCCTTTTTATATATGGGTACCATGAGAGATCTACTCCAATCATCGGTAATTCGTCCCTCTGTCCAGGCTTTCTGAACTATGCAGTGTAGCCACTGTAAGACTCTTATACCACCATACTTCAGCATTTCTGGTCGAATATCATGTATTCCTGCTGCCTTACCACGTTTCAAGCCTGTGATGGCTTTTTCTACTTCGAGTATGGATATGTATTCCTGACTGTATGCCTGTTGAGTTTTTTTTACCACTGTGCTATCACTTTTTGTTTCATTTAGCAATTTTTCGAAGTAATTACTCTATACTTCATGGATATCTTTTTCTCTCCGTTTTCATGTCACCTATATCATCTGTAACTCCGTTTACAGTACTCTTTCCTCCATTTCTTAACTTCTTCAACAACGTCCAAAATATTTTGCCACCTTCTTGATATTTATTTTCTATATTCTTGCCAAAGTCCTCCCATGAATTTTGTTTAGCTAGTTTTACGCAGTGTTTAACTTTCTTACATTTGTCTCTATATTCTCTAAGAGCACAAGCTGACTTATTTACCAGGAACTTTTGATATGCTTTCTTCTTTTCCTTCACTGCCTCTAACTTCCTGTGTCCACTATAGAGATCTGATTTTTCTATCCTTGCAGACAACCACACCACATGCCTCTCTGGCTGAATCAATCAGTGTTTTCTTCAAGGCTTGCCACCGACTCTCCAAGATTTGGTTGCTGTTCTCAAACTCTCTTTCATTTTTTTCTTGAATAATGTTTGTGTATTTTAGTCTACAGTTCACATCTGAGAGCTGCTCAACTTTTATTATCTTTAAAACGTTCTTACATCTTATTCTTTTCAATATGAAATTCAATTTTATCCTGCTCAAGACTAAATAGTGATCACTTCCAATTTCAAATCCTCTGTACACATCACTATCAACAATAGCATAGTCAATGAGACTTTTCTTATTCCTTGCCTCTTCTCTCCATGTGAATTTGTGCACATTTTTATGTTGGAACATGTTGTTTGTAATAACCAATCCATGTCCTGAGCAGAAATCCAACAGGTATATGCCATTATTATTATTAGCTTTGCTCTTTTCTCCAAATTTTTCCGACATATTTTTGTATATCTGACAATCATTTCCTACTCTGCTATTTAGATCTCCAACAAGGACCAACTTTTCCTTTTTCATTGTGTCAGTTGCTTTTTCTAAAGCATCAAAAAATTCCTCCACTTCTACCTTTGTAGAACCTTCTGTGGGACCATAGGCATAAATGAGTCTCGTTGTCCAGTTCACCATTCTCATATTTGCCCATATCACTCTACTTGAGACTGACTGCCATTTAAGAAGATTAGCCTCATATTTAGTGTTGAATACTATGGCTACTCCTTCTTTTCCTTGATTGTCATTGCCTGAATATAATATTTTGTATTTATTGCTCAGAAAGATCTCTTTTTTGTTTCAGTCACCCCTATTATGTCGATCTGGTACTTATCTAATTCCTCAGCTAGCTCCATTTTTTTGCCATTCAATCTTCTTATGTTGATAGTACCGATCTTTAACTCCGGTGTTGTTGAGTTGGGGTGTGTTTTCAGATTTGTTCCAGTAGCTGACTTTTTGCTATTTGCCCTGGTTCCCTGGCGAAAACAACGGGGCCTTGTTTAACCGCGGCAACACCCCAGCCGGCATGAAATTTTATCATGTTGTACCATCATTTTGTATTTTGGTTTAAGCCAATAAGAATACAATTTGGTCCGCTAAATCCCAAATTGGCAGCCTATTCTTGTTCATTCAGTATCCAGGTAGATACTCAACAGGGTGCACCACGAGAAGGTGAGGATTGGACATTGGGTCAGAAGCCCCGGTCAGTTCTTCGCATTTCTTTAAAGGCTATGTGGAGGTCTCCTCTCAGATATATAGCTTTGACCCTTAAGCACAATAAAAAAAAAGTATATCTTAATAAAGGAAATGTGTTCCTTTTGTATTGCTATTCCTGTTCTCCTTACCTTTACAGTACTGGAATATTATAGGTTCTGTAACCTTTCTTGTGTGAAATTGACACAAGATTCCCATACTATATATACACACATTATTTTTTATTTTTCCAATATGCTTCCCACCTATTTTTTTTTTTTGCTGCTGCATTGCCATTGGTTTGAAGTTTTTTCTTATTTTGCACTTTTTTGTAATAGTAATAGTGATGTGAATTCCATCCACAAAAGGTTGTAAACTTACTATACATTATCATTATCATTATCACGGGCTACTCCAGGGAGTCCTTAGACTCATCGAGGGTGGCCCTAAACATCATGTTCACACAACTGTTCAACATTCTCACAGTATCTATCATACCTTGCCTTGAACTCGCTCACTGTCATAGCACCCACAACAGACTCTGGCAGCTTATTCCACTCATTTACCACTCTAAAAGTAAAGAACCCAGCTCTAACACCCCTGCTAACCACGCTCTTGCCCAGCTTCCATGGGTGTCCCCTAGTTCTCCCACCACCAGTCCTGATCTCAAAAATATCCTCTGAATTAATCCTATAGAATCCTTTTAGCAATTTGAATGTCTCAATCATATCTCCCCTTTTCCGCCTATCAGCCAGTTTCTGCAACTCACAAATCATCAATCTGTTCTCATATGGTTCATTCTATAGACCTGCTATCATCTTAGTCACTCGCCTTTGGATCCTCTCCACCTCCTCCCCATCAAGAAGGAACCGAGGTGACCAAATCTGGGCACAGTATACGAGATGAGGTCTTATCAGGGCTCAGTACAGAGGTACAATAACTTGCTTGTCTCTGCTCGTCAAGGTATTTTTCAACAACCAAGTGAGTTGATGAGCTGATTTAGCTACTTTCGCAATGTGCCCCCTAAACTTCATCTCCCTATCCACCAACACTCCCAAGTCCCTGGGCTCATCAATCTCTTGGAGTACAGTTCCACCAATGTGGTATACTGCTGCTAATCTTTTCACTCCGAAATGCATAATCTTACATTTTGTCACATTAAATTGACATCCATTCTCCTTAGTCCAGAACTCCAATCTATCTAAGTCATCTTGCAAGACTTTGACATCTTCTGCATTCACTATCGCCCTACCCAACTTTGCATCATCAGCGAACAAATGAACTGTCCCACTTAGACCCTTCCCTATATTGTTAATGAACAGATTAAACAGCAGTGGTCCAAGAACAGAACTCTGTGGCACACCACTAGTCACAGGCTGTCTTTTGGACTCTACTCCTGAATAAACTACTCTTTGATATCTCTCCATCAACCACCCAGCTATCCATCTCACCAATCCTATATCCATTCCTATATGTTGTAGTTTACGGATTAGAATTCCATGTGGTATCTTGTCAAACGCCTTTGCCAGGACCAGCAGTATCACTGTAAACCCATTTCCCTTATCCAATTCAGCCGTCACCTTGTTATAAAACTTGAGCAAGTTACTGAGGCATGATCTACCCTTCACAAAACCATGCTGTCCTCTGTACAGTATCTCATTTTCATCAATCCATTCCTGTATTTTTCCCTTGACTACTTTCTCCAAGACCTTGACAACGACTCCTGATATGCTGATCGGTCGGTAATTTGCAACCATAGTCTTGGATCCTCCTTTATGCAGTGAAACTATTTTCCCCTCTTTCCACGCCTTCGGGACCAAGCCAGACCCGAGACTCAGATTAAACAACATGGTCAAGGGCACTGATAATTCCTTAGCCGCTTCATGCAAGACCCGTGCCGGTATACCATCCAGTCCCACAGATGTATTCACTTTAAGGTTCTGTAATAGACTATTCACGTCCACTTCATTCATCACAATTCCCGTATAAACTAATGGTTCCTTCATTTTTTCAACATCACCACCTGGATGATATACTTTTGCAAAGTGCTCGCTCAGTAACTCCACTATATTGACTGGTTCAGTGAACTCTTTACCATCGTCATTCCTTAAAATCATTTTGCCGTGTACAGTTTTTTTTCTTGCTTACAGCATATTGAAAGAACTGTTTGGGATTCTCTTTTGCTTGCATAGCTAGTTTCCTTTCATAATCGGCTTTTGCTGTTTTTACCACACTTGTTACCCTTCTAGCCTGCACTTTATACCGTTCGTGTGCCTGCAGGTCACCCCTTTCTTTAAATTCCCTCCATAGTTGTTTCTTTTTTTGCAGCTCAAGCTTAATGGTGTTATTCATCCATTTAACCCCTACTTGTTTCACTATTCGGACCTTAGGTATACAATCAGTCATAACCTCCTGTAAATGCTCTTTGACCACTTCCCATGCTCTATCGACTTCCAGCCCTTGCAGTTGTACATGCCATGGCACTGATCCAAGCAATCTCCTAAGCTTGTCATACTTGCCAGCACGGTAATTCCACATATACCCTGTCTTAATCGCAAATTGCACACCTTTAGCCACCTCCCAGGTCAAGACCTTATGATCACTCTCACCAATAGGTGGCAACATGGTCATATTCATTACAGTCAAATTTTGAGATGCAATTACCAGGTCAAGCACTCTCACACCCCCTAGTATTTTCAATTACATGCTGTTTCAGATAGTTATCCCTTAATAATTGAATAAAATCCATTTCCTATCTAGCCTTTAGCCCATAAACCATACATTAGTATAGTTTATGGGCTAAAGGCTAGATAATCTAAAAACCTGCTCTAGAGACCAAACGTGGAAATTTTTAAAGCCATTCAGGCTTCTAATTTACAATCACAATGTTGGTATTGGAGAGCAGAAATGCTATCCACTCAGACATCTAACCAGCAACATTGACTGGGTATTGACTTATGGATGGGGACAGCTACCCACCATAAGGCTTCAAGGAAAGATCAGAATGATAGTCTAGCTTGGGAAATCAGCATCCACAGTAATATAAAAAGACAGGACATAATGCAGAAACTGAATTTCTTTCTTAAAGAAACTGAATTTCTGCATTTCTTTCTTTCTATTTAAGAAAGAAAGAAAAACAAATTTTAGTGTACTTTCTAATCAAGAGAGAGAGACAACCTTTCTTTCTTTCTGTATCCACCCCTTTCCCAACTAATAGTCCCAATGCTTATCTTGCCTCTTCCCAATTTAAAGGCACCCTTTCATTTTCCTCCTAATGAAATTCTCCTAAAATTAATCAAAATTACAGAACATAGCCACTACCCTCTCAGTAACAAAACCAGATAAACCTTCATCCTTTCATGTCTATTGAATAAATCATAACTCCAAGGGAGCTACTCCAGTCATGCACAGTTTGACCATCATCTCTGTAAATCTTTATAGAGTACTTTAGCACGAATAGGAATTTCTGATATTAACTGCATAATAATAATAAAAAGCTGACATTGCCAGTATATGACATAGCTGTTCATGCATTCATCTATGATGCATAAGCATGGTAGATTGAAATGTTCCTAGTGAAAAATGACATAAGATGTTAATTATCATGAATCTACTCTTATACAATATGATTTTCAATTAATCAACATCATAGAAATGGTTAATGGTATATAAATGATGTAAATTTTCATTATACTATTAGTATATCATTTTATTCATTATCAGTTTGATGGATTTCATCAAATATTGTAACATGCTAAAATAATTCACTAAATCAACATAGTAAAACTACTTTTGATGACAAATCAGTAACTTCTGCATATTCACTTATTTTTTTAATTTACTAGTTTTCACTGCTGAAATTTATTCACTACCTTACTGTTTTGTCTCTTTCTGTTAGTTATTTCACTTTCAGAAATTCTGCGTAAAATCTGTGTGAAAATTTAATGATAATTATTTTATTAAATAATTTTAATAATGACATGTAGGGATTGCCAGTTTTTAAAATCTTTTCGTGACTCTTAAGGCATCCACTACTGTGTTACAGGTTTACATCTTTCATGAGTGGTATTGACATAAAATAATAATAAAAATATTTACTACAGCTAATTGATTCTGATAGTAATCATTGCAAAAGTACTTTTATTGCTTGGTTTTTCTTATCTGTCAAGAACTTGATTTTAATAAGATACCTCTATGTTCATAGTCTGTTACACATATTAGATGCATTTATCTGCAGATGAAATTGATTTACAGGAGGGGATTTAAAAAAAAGTTTTGTAGAAAAAATCCTTGCTATTTCCATCTAAACCATCTAACTTAGTCATAATTGAAATAGTTTTAATAAAAAAGATATTTGTTACAGATGACTTTCCCATATAAACCTTTGTCGACCATCCTCAGCTACTGGGTTATCTTTAAGACATAGTATCAGAATATTTTGCTTTAATGATTAATATACAGGTTTTTTTTTTACAAATATATAAAGAAAACCATAAGTTTGACTAACTGAAAATAAGTCATTGATTTTTGAGTGTATCAAATACAACAACTGTATATTTATAGATTGGTGCCTCTCTGATTCACAATCTCAGGAAAGTAGCAAAGTACACAGAAGAATTATTAGATGGTTTGGAGACAATTCTTCACCATGTAGTCCTTTTTCTATTCATCATTTGGTATCTTTGGGAAGAACTTATGGACGAAAACCTGGTGATTGGTACGGACCTGTTCATGTAGCACATGCACTCAGGTTAGTGGTTTACAATTTTGACCTGTCCATGTGGGAAACATTAAATTCATATGACATAGAAGAAGGGAAAAGCTGCTGTGCTGGGGTGGACCGTGAACAGTCTTAGGACATAGTTCCTCACTGCTATTTACCAATATATTAGTATTCTTGGATAAAATTCAGGATTTTTATTCATGAATACTAATATAATATGATCAGTAGTTCTGAAATAATTTAAAAAAACTTAAATTTGCACAGTTCAAAAAATACAAAGTATTTCTGGTATTCTTAATTGGATTAATTGGCATCATTATGCTTTAACTGTGTTTCCCAGTGTGAAATGCATACCCCTAGGTATACACAAAAGATCTTGAAGGGGTACAAGGCATTTTTTTTATAATTTTGATTACTTTTTTACTTTTATAATTTTATCATTGCATTGCTACAAATAAGTGCAAATATATTCTACAATTCATTTTTCAATTACTAAAAAATCTAAAGAAAGTTTTAAACAAAATGTGTCTAAAAGGTTTGAACCCTTTGCATTAAAAGTTTCAATTGAAATAGTTCAAACCATTCAGTTGAAACTCTCCATCAAATTTGATTTGTCTCATTAAACTTTTTTATTATTGAAAAAATTCAGTTTTATGATTTTCATTTCAGTTGTATGTATATTGGATTTGTATAACTAAATTGTATTGAATAATTAAAAAAGTTTCATGTGTTTGTAATTTATTATAATGCAAATATTAAAAAATAAATACATTTATAATTATTCTTGTTCAAGTGGTTATAATGAATATAACATCTCTCAGATTGCCTTTGCTTCAGGGGATACATAGTGTAGCTAAAATTTTAAAGGGATGTGCGAGTACTGAAAGTTTGGGAAACACTGTGCTAGAGCAAATAATAAACTTTTCACATATACAACTGAGCATTATGGTGCACAGTTTCACTGAAATGTTTCATATGTTAGAGATAATGAGTGTCTCCATATTTTTTTGTGTATGTGCACACTTTGAGATACTTTATGCTTCAATACTTGAGTATACTAGTTAAGAATTAAGCTTATAACTGCTTTTTGTTCAGGTTTGAATTTTATATTTTATTTGAAAACAAAAAGCAGTTTGCAGCACATGGCATCTGTCTAAAAATCTCTCTTAGTCATGCCATGGCTGAGCACTTGTGACCCAATATATTAGTCTTCTCCATCTCTCTTCTGTCAAAGTGCATCCTCCAACCTTAGTTTAATCCTTTATCCAAGTGTGAGCAAACAAAACTAAGTGAAAAATAAACTTTTAACATCTTTCTCTAAATCCAGAGTAATTTAATAAAAAGGTGGCTCACCATTTGGCAACTCCTATAGGTAGAGATGACCTTGCTAATGCTTCTGCCTGGTATCTCCACTTGGGCCTGGCTCCCACTGAAGAGACCTCAGTAAAGGTCGAAACTGGTCTGGGTAGTGACCCTTCCCTTAATGCATAACATTATGCACATCCGCAAGGAGATGTGTTTTGCGTTATGGGAGATACTGAGATAGGAGTGATGTTAGCTTGCTCCACCTTTGCAACGAGTTCCCTGGTGTTGTACCACCTTACCCCAGTCCTGAAGATACTTTCAGACGCAAACTTTGTTTGCTCACACTTGGATAAAGGATTAAACTAAATTTATTATAGTCTAACCAAGTGAAAAATAAACTTTCAACTCCAACCTTAGTCTTGTAATATCAGGAATTTGGTTTAGCTATCTCCCATGGGACTTGCCTCTTTTTCTAGCTCCTGGCACCTGCATGAAGAGTTCTTCAAATTTCTTACCCTATCTTCTTGAGATGTCTCCAGAATATCAAGAATTCTTCTCTCCACCATGTTATAGAGACTCGTTTCATGCTTCAATTGATCTCAGCTTGGTTCTTTTCTCTGTCAAAAGAACTCGAAGCATCTTTCTGCAGGCTCACATTTCAAAACATTGATTATCTTCTTAATTGCCTTCTTCAGTTCTTTATGACTCAGAGTCTTAAACACTGAAAAAGACAATTAAGAAGAAGATCAGTGTTTTGAAATGTGAACCTCAGAAGGTAAGGAAAGAAACCCCCTCACTGCAAATATCAGAATAGAAGATAAACCCATTAAACAAGTAACTTCCTTCCTATACTTGGGACAATTGATCACAGAAAATGCACATTGCACAAAAGAAGTGAAATCAAGAATTGCACAGGCAAAAAAAGCATTTTACAATAAATATTACATACTCACATCAAAACAAATTAACATCAAGAAAAAGACTAGTAAAGACTTTCGTCTGACCAGTCGCATATTATGCATAGGAACCTGGGCATTCCTTAAACAAGATCAGAAATACCTAGAGTTCTTTGAGATATGGTGCTGGAGACAATGAA
Source organism: Typopeltis vanoorti (assembly GCF_054136105.1). Taxonomy (NCBI): domain Eukaryota; kingdom Metazoa; phylum Arthropoda; class Arachnida; order Uropygi; family Thelyphonidae; genus Typopeltis; species Typopeltis vanoorti. The sequence continues at coordinate 82,282,597 of NC_143568.1, forward strand.
TGAAAGTGAGATGGAAAGAAAAGCAACAACAAAGTTCTCAAAGAAGTTGGCAAACAAAGAGGTATATTGGAGACCATAAAGAAGAGGTGACTCAAATGGATAGGACACCTACTAAGGCATAACAATTTCTTCAAAACAGTAATAGAAGGAAAAATCCTGGATAAAAGAACAAGGAGGGACACCAAGAACAAACAACTATGTGAAGATTCGGGAACAAGAAGATATGGAGAAATGAAGAGAATTGCTGAAGAGAGGAACAAATGGTGAGAATGGTGTGCTACAGCCAATCAGTCCATAGACTGAAGGACCACACAATGATGCGATCCTTAAGGACATATGGATCGCATAACGGTCATAGCTAGCTAGATATATGCATACTATGATCATAGTGTGATGTACTATAACATATATCAGTATGCATAGTGATAAATGTAATACTCTGACATGTTCATTTTCAGATATTTTCACAGTTAGGAATACTAACAGCACTGGACTTTTGTTGTGTTGCTAACATGGAATAACATTCAAAATATGTTATTAGTGAAACATGAAAATTTCAAAGTTTTTTTGCGGCATTTACAAGAATTACTGTTATTCTATAATTCGAGAATTTAAGCAATCCAGCTAAAGAGCTAGAATTTACTAGACATTTAAAGAGACATGCGTATTAGACATATCATATACTATGTATTATACTATGTGTAATCACTTCTTATCAACTGTAAACTATTGATAAGAAGTTTACAGTATTGTAAGCTTCTTATCACAATTTTCTTCCAAATTAATTTATTTGCCAGGCCTCTCATATTGTCAAGTCTAACATTGATCTTCTCCTTAGGCTACTAAGAATCAGTTCAGTTAGATCTTGATGATCATCCTCTGGATTTTTTTTTTCCCATTTTATCATTAAACACCTGTTTTGCTGTCTCTCCGATTCTGTACAAGTGATCATACCACCTCAGTTAGCTTCATGCATTTTATTAAATTCTAGAGATTCATGTTCCTTTCTAATATTATTGGATCATTGATGGCATCTCTGCAGTCTTCTAATTTTTCTCTGAAGAAAATAATTAGAAGAATGAACCCTCATATCTGTGACTTCAGATAACTTTCTTAACTCGCTCATGATCTGAAACTTTAGACTAATTTTAAAAATCTCTCGTCATCATCATCTAATTCCTGCCAAGTACCCTCAAGGGGTGTACAGGATATGATAGTACTACATGAAAAAAATTATATCATTACTAACTGCCTATCTACAATTTTCCTCCAAATTAGTCTGTTACTTGTCAAGACTCCAACATTATCAGATCTTATATTTCTATCATCTAAGGCACTTTGTACCATAACAATCCGCCTATATCTTGGTCTTCCTCTGGGTCATTTTCCTGCCAACCTGGCAGAGAACACTTGTTTTGCTAATCTTTCCTCGCCCATTCTGTTTAAGTGACCATAAAACCTGAGATTAGCTCTGCTAACGCAATCTTGGATGCTGACAATGTCAAGTTCTTTCCTAATATCCTCGTTTTTAATATGATATTGCCATTGATGCCATCTGTTCAATCTTCTAATCTTTCTCGGGACTCTCATATCTGCGGTCTCTAGTCTTTAGTCAAGTGTTTGACTTCTGACCCAGCTCTCAGATCCATAAGTTAAAACTGGTTTGAACACTGTCTTGTATACAGCTAATTTAGTGTTCCGACTAATTTCTGTCTTATTCCATATGAATTTATTCAGTTGACTTCCAACCATACCAGCTTTGCTGATTCTGTTGTCTATTTCTATATTTAATTTACCATCTTCACTAAAAATCATGTTTAAGTAGCTGAAATGTTTTACTTGTTCCACAGGTTCTCCACTCACAACGCAGTTGACATTTTCAATGATTCTGCCTATTTTCATTGTCTTTGTCTTTTTATTGCTGACCTTCATACCATATCTATTACAACAGCTATTCAATTTAGTCAGAGAATCTTGCAGACTTGTAGCGGATATATTTAGAAGTATAATATCATCAGCATAAAGCAAAGAGCTAACATTAACATCTCCAATTTTGATATCATGTTTAATACCACTTTCCTTCATAATGTGATCCATATAGATAATGAATAACAGAGGGGATAATGTACATCCTTGTCTCACACAAGATTTAACATTAAACAGTCTTCCTGTACTTCCTTCAATTCTAACTGTTGAATTACACCTCAAATAAAGACTAAGTATTGCTTGATATAATGCCCCATTGACACCGTATAACTGTAGCATATTGAATAGCTTCTCTCTTGGCACCTTGTCATATGCCTTTTCCAAATCGACAAAACTTAAATACCGATCTTTGTTATATTCCCATGCTTTCTCGGCTATTTGTCGTAAAGTGAAGATCTTGTCCTGACAGCCTCTATTTGGCCTGAATCCAGCTTGGTTCTTCACCAAGCTTTTCTTCCACAATTCTTCTCAAGCGTTTCTCAAGTATACTTGCATAGATCTTGCCAGGAACACTCAGTAGGGAAATATTTCTGTAATTCTCACATTCAGTTTTATTTCCCTTTTTTTATATGGGTACTATGAGAGCTCTCATAGTACCCATATCATCAGGAATTCGTCCCTCTGTCCAGGCTTTCTGAACTATGCAGTGCAGCCACTGTATAGTGGTCTGGTCAAATATCTACTCCTGCTGCCTTTCCACATTTCAAGCCTTTGATTGCTTTTTCTACTTCACGTATGGATATGTCTTCCTGACTGCATGCCTGGTCAGTGTTTTATACCACTGTGCTGTCATCACTGCTTGTTTCATTTAGCAGTTTTTCAAAGTAATTACTCCATACTTCAAGGATATCTTTATTCTACCGTTTTCATGTCGCCTTTATCATCTCTAACTCCTTTTACACCACTCTTTCCTCCATTCCTAAGCTTCTTCAACAACCTCCAGAATATTTTGCCACCTTCTTGATATTTATTTTCTATATTCTTGCCAAAGCTCCCATGACTTGTTTAGCTAGTTTTACACAGTGTTTAGCATTCTTGCATTTGTCTCTATATATTTTCTAAGAGCACAAGCTGACTTATTTGACAGGCACTTTTGATATGCTTTCTTCTTTTCCTTCACTGCCTCTTTAACTTCCTGTGTCCACCAGGGAGTTCTGATTTTTCTATCCTTGCAGACAACCTCACCACATACCTCTCTGGCTGAGTCAATCAAGGTTTTCTTCAACGCTTGCCACTGAATCTCAGAGGTTTGGTTCCTGTTCTCAAACTCTTTCATTTTTTCTGCAATAATCTTTGTGTATTTTAGTCTACAGTTCACATCTGAGAGCTGCTCAACTTTTATTCGCTTTAAAACTTTCTTACATGTTATTCTTTTCAATATGCAATTCAATTTTATCCTGCTCAAGACTAAATAGTGATCACTTCCAATTTCAAATCCTCTGTACACTGTGGTGTCCTGCACTAGGGAGAAAACATCACTATCAACAATAACATAATCAATGAGACTTTTCTTATTCCTTGCCTCTTCTCTCCATGTGAATTTGTGCACATTTTTATGTTGGAACATGGTGTTGGTAATAACCAGTCCATGTCCTGAGTAGAAATCCAACAGATATTTGCCATTATTATTATTAGATTTGCTCTTTTCTCCAAATTTTCCCAAAATATTTTTGTATGTCTCACAATCATTTCCTACTCTGTTATTTAGATCCCCAACAAGGACCAACTTTTTCTTTTTCATTGTGTCAGTTGCTTTCTCTGAAGCATCAAAAATTCTTCCACTTCTACCTTAGTAGAACCTTCTGTGGGACCATAGGCACAAATAAGTTTCATTGTCCAGTTCCCCATTCTCATATTTGCCCACATTATACTTGAGACTGACTGCCATTCAAGAAATTAGCCTCGTATTTTGTGTTGAATACTATGGCTACTCCTTCTTTTCCTTGATTGTCATTGCCTGAATATAACATTTTGTATTTATTGCTCAGAAAGATCTCACCAGTTTTCGTCTTTTTTGTTTCAGTCACCCCTATTATGTCAATCTGGTACTTATCTAATTCCTCGGCTAGTTCCATTTCTTTGCCATTCAGGCTTCTTACGTTGATAGTACCGATCTTTAACTCTGGTGATGTTGAGTTGGGGTTTGTTTTCAGATTTGTTCCAGTAGCTGACTTTTCGCTCTGGTTCCCTGGCGAAAACAACGGGGGCCTCGTTTAACTGGGTGATGCCCCAGCCGGCATGAAATTTTGTCATGTTGTATCATCATTTTTTATTTTGGTTTAACCAATAAGAATACAATTTGGTTGGCTAAATCCCAAATTGCCAGCCCATCTTCATTCGTTCAGTATCCAAGTGCACCACGAGAAGGTGAGGATTGGACATTAGGTCAGAAGCCCTGGTCCGTTCTCTGCATTTCTTTAAAGGCTATGTGGAGGTCTCCTCTCAGTTATACAGCTTTGACCCTTAAAAATATCTTTATACTGTTAAACTAGGAGTTTAGTAGTACAGCAAGATATGTTTGGGCTATTTCTCTTATTTCATATAAATTCACCTGGCACCCCACTTTGCTTATTCTATTATCTGTTTTCATATCTTCACAAAATGGCTGAAATGTCTTACTTAGCTTATAAATTCACCAGTGAGAATAGTTGATGTTTGCAAAGTTTCTGCCTGTTTTCATATTTTTGCCTTTTTTTTGTACCAAATTTGTTACAAAAATAACAGCTCCTGAATAGTTGCACTAGATTTATTTAGGAATATATCATCAACAAAGACAACTCTTATCATTTTAATGAAACTCTCCTTAAATAACATGATCCATATAGATGATGAACAAAAGCAAAGACAGTGTGCACTCTTGACTTACATCTGATTTTACATTGAACCACCTTCTCATACTGCTTTCAATTCTAGTTGAGTTGCTACTTCAGTGTAAGCTATACATTACTTTAACTCATGGATGTTTTTTTTTTTATGCTAGATGTATTTCCTCAACATGTTTCACTGTCTATATGGCTGACAGCATCTTCAGGAAGTTGCTTAACATAAGTTAAAAAAAAAAAAAAAAAAAAAAAACTAAACTTTTCCAACAGCTACTGTTTCTATGAATTGAAAACTGGAATGATAGTTTAATCATGAGTATCATTAGGCATGTTACATGCAGTTTCTACATTGTTGTGTAAACTCTGTATGTGATTGCTGGCATAGGAGAAGTCTTAATGTTACACATATTAATTAATGATTTCCAAATGTTGTAAAGAATCATTCCTTAGTTTCTATTTAGTGCACCTTTCGGGTGAATAATCTCAAAAGACTCCTTGAACAATCTGTCAAAGTAATTTTCTTCAAGTATGGCATGGAGGATGCGTGCCAGTTTACCATGTTATGTTCATTGAGGAAGTGTGCTGTGAATCTGCTTTTTTTTTTAACATTGCTTTAAAACCTGGTTATTCGATCAAATCTACATTTCTTTGTACACTATCTGAAAGTATCCAGACACCTGCTCGAAACTGTAACGATACTTTCCCTGTGACACACTTTCTATAGTGGACATTAATATGGGGTGTATCCACCCTTTGCTTCTATGACAACTCTAACTCTGCCGGGGAAACTTTCTACCAGGTGTCTGAACGACTCTGGAGAAATGGCAGCCCATTCTTCCTGAAGAGCTCTATCCATAGCAGCTCGTGATGTGGGTCGTTGGGGGATTGGAACTAAGTCGGCTTTCCGATTCATCCCAAAGGCATTCTATGGGATTCAGCTCTGGCCGGCCAGTCCATTTCTGGAACGTTATTGTCCACAAACCGTTCCCTCACAGACCTTGCTTTATGGCAGGTAGCATTGTCATGCTGATACAGACAATAGTCATCACCAAATTGATCTTCCACCATAGACAGAACACAACGGGTAAAAATATCCTTGTACCCATTCCACATTTAGATTTCTGTGTAGTGTTACGAGAGGGCCAAGTCCAATCCATGAAAAACTCCCACACTGTAATGCCACCTCCAAATTTCACTGTTGGCACTATACACTCTTGCAAGAATCGTACTCCAAGCATTCGCCACACCCAGATCCTTCCCCGCATGATTCATCCCTCCCAATCATGTTTTCAGTTGTCCACTGTCCAATGACGTCGCTCTTTACACCACTGCAGGCAGCACTTGGCATTCACAAGAGAAATGTTTGGTTTATGGGCAGCTGCCCGACCATGGAACCTCATTCCTCTCTCGGGTGATTGTTTCACTCGATGTCTGGCAATTTCTACAAACCACCTTCTTCAACTCTTGATTGTCCCTGTCTCTCATTAAACGGTGCCTACCCAACAGTTGTTTTGTTGTCGTTGTGCCTTCACATTTCCACTTCACAATCACGTTCACCAACTGTTGACTTGGGCAACTTGAGAAGGATTGAAATGTCTCTGACAGATTTCTTACTTATGTGGCAACTAATAACTAGTCCATGTTCGAAGTCACTGAGCTCCCTTGACTTACCCATTCTGCTCGTACTTCTTATCACTGTACAACACACAGTTCTGTACCTCCTTTTATACCAGTAAGTGAGTGAGGTCATAGACACATCTAGACATCAGTTTATGAATTATAGAGGGGTGTCTAGATACTTTTGATCAGATAGTGTATAATGTCCCACTTACACCATATAACAGTTGTATTTTGAACATATTTTTTCTTGGCACTCATAATACAATTTAATGGAATAACTATATACATACACTGTAGGTATATAGTTATTCCATTAACTACATACCTACAGTGAATGGCAGGCGGTCTCAAGTATAGTGATATGGGCAAATATGAGAATGGGAGAACTGGACAATGAGACGACGTATTTGTACCTATGATCCCACAGAAGGTTCTACTAAGGTAGAAGTGGAGGAATTTTTTGAGGCTGTAGAGAAAGCAACACACAATAAAAAATTAAAAGTTCGTCCTTGTTGGGGATCTAAATAACAGAGTAGGAAATGATTGTCAGACATACAATATTGGGAAAATTTGGAGAAAAGAGCAAACCTAATAATAATAATGGCAAATACCTGTTGGATTTCTACTCAGCACATGGACTGGTTATTACTAACACCATGTACCAACATAAAAATGTGCACAAATTCACATGGAGAGAAGAGGCAAGGAATTAGAAAAGTCTCATTGACTATGTTATTGTTGATAGTGATGTTTTCTCCCTGGTGCAGGACACCAGAGTACAGAGGATTTGAAATTGGAAGTGATCACTATTTAGTGTTGAGCAGGATAAAATTGAATTTCATTTCGAAAAGAAAAGCATGTAAGAAAGTTTTAAAGTGAATAAAAGTTGAGCAGCTCTCAGATGTGAACTATAGACAGAAATACACAAAGATTATTGAAAAAAAAATGAAAGAGTTTGAGAACAGGAACCAAACCTCTGAGATTCAGTGGCAAGCGTTGAAGAAAACCCTGATTGACTCAGCCAGAGAGGTATGTGGTGAGGTTGTCTGCAAGGATAGAAAAATCAGAACTCCATGGTGGACACAGGAAGTTAAAGAGGCATTGAAGGAAAAGAAGAAAGCATACCAAAAGTTCCTGGCAAATAAGTCAGCTTATGCTCTTAGAGAATACAGACAAATGTAAGAAAGCTAAACACTGTGTAAAACTGGCTAAACAAAAGCCATGGGAAGACTTTGGTAAGAACATAGAAAATAAATATCAAGAAGGTGCTAAGATATTCTGGAGGTTGTTGAAGAAACTTAGAAATGGGAGAAAGAGTGCTGTAAAAGGTGACTCGAAATGTGGAAAGGCAGCAGGAATAGATGATATTCGACCAGAAATGCTGAAGTATGGAGGTATAAAAGTCCTATAGTGGCTGCACTGCATAGTTCAGAAGGCCTGGACGGAGGGACCAATACCTGATGATTGGAGCAGAGCTCTCATAGTACCCATATATAAAAAGGGAAATAAAACTGAATGAGAATTACAGAGGTATTTCCCTACTGAGTGTTCCTGGTAAGATTTATGCAAGTATACTTGAGAAACGGTTGAGAATAATTGTAGAAGAAAAGATTGTTGAAGAACAAGCTGGATTCAGGCCAAATAGAGGCTGTCAGGATCAGATCTTCACTTTACGACAAATAGTCGAGAAAGCATGGGAATATAACAAAGATCGGTATTTAAGTTTTGTACATTTGGAAAAGGCATATGACAAGGTGCCAAGAGAGAAGCTATTCAATACGCTACGCTACAGTTATATGGTGTCAATGGGGCATTATATGAATCGATACTTAGTCTTTATTTGAGTTGTAAGTCAGCAGGTTAGAATTAAAGGAAGTGTAGGAAGATGGTTTAATGTTAAATCTGGTGTCAGACATGGATGTACATTATCCCCCCTCTGTTATTCATTATCTATATGGATCACATTATGAAGGAAATTAGTATTAAGCATGATATCAAAATTGGAGATGTTAATGTCAAGTCTTTGTTTTATGCTGACGATGTTATACTTCTAAATAAATCCACTACAGGTCTGCAATATTCCCTGACTAAACTGAATAACTGTTGTGATAGATACGGTATGAAGGTCAGCAATAAAAAAACAAAGACAATGAAAATAGGCAGAATCGTTGAAAATGTCAACTGCATTGTGAATGGAGAACCTATAGAACAAGTAAAACATTTCAGCTACTTAGGCATGATTTTTAGTGAAGATAGTAAATTATATATGGAAATAGACAGCAGAATCAACAAAGCTGGTATGGTAGGAAGTCAACTGAATAAATTCTTATGGAATAAGAAAGAAATTAGTCGGAACACTAAATTAGCTGTATATAAGACAGTGTTCAAACCAGTTTTAATTTATTTATCTGAGAGCTGGGTCAGAAGTAAAACATGACCAAAGACTAGAGACTGCAGATATGATAGTACTGAGAAAGCTTATAGGCATGAACAGATGGCATCAATTGCAATATCATATTAAAAACAAGGATATTAGGAAAGCACTTGACAAGTATTTAGGGTTTAGTCTTGAGGGTACATGGCTGGAATTTAATGATGATAACTACAACACAAAGAGAAATAATTAAACATTTCAATATTTGTCTGTCACAGAGACAGCTTCAGAAATACAATTTAAAATGATAATAACACACATAAAACACAATAAGTGTAAGAAATGAAATTAGACTACAAAGGCTAAAGTCTTATGAGGGGGGGGGGGGCATCCTAAGTTTTTGTGTTTCTCTTAATTGTTAGGTTGGAGGCCTAAGAATTAAAGTTTCCTAAATCTGGGGAAGTTTAATATAACAATATTTATTAAGATTAGGCTTTTTGTTTTTTTAGTCTGCTACTGATTCTAAAAATAGTTTCCCAAAATTTGGTAAACCTTAATTCTTAGGCTTCTTGCCCCTCACTTTAGTCTTTATGTAGTCTAATTTCAATTCTTCCACTTGCTGTTTCTTGTATGTTATTACAATTTTAACGTTGTATTCCTGAAGATGTCTCTGTGAAAGAGATGCAATATTGAAATGAGTAAACCTGCTGTCCAATTATTTCTCTTTGTGCTATAGTAATTTCAATATTTTTTTTTAATTAGTGTAAACCAGAATCTAAGCTTAAATACTCATTTCTCTTGGCACTTTATCATATAATATTTTCAGGATCTATAAAACTTAAGGCAATCCCTGTTATATTCCAATGGTTTCTTAACTATTTCTCTTAAAATAAGTTAAAATAAGAATATATGCTTGTTCTAAACCAAGTTTCTCTTCCATGGCCTTTCTTTCCACAGTTTTTCTTCTTTAACATGATTATATAAATCTTGTTTGAAATATTCAGTAGGAAAATTTCTCTGTAATTCTTACTATTTTATTTATGTATACTGTTATAGCTCTATTCCAATCATTGGGAATTCTACCTGCTTATCAGGCTTTCTGAATTATGCAGTGTGATCACTGTAAACCTTTATACTTGAATATTTGAGCATTTCTGGTTGGATATCATCTATTCCAGATGCCTTTTCACATTTCAGGTTTCTGGAGGGAAGGGTTTCCCCTATCTTAAATATTGATATCTGCTCCTTTGTTCCTCATGACTATTTTCTGTTACTGTTTTATCACTGTTTATTTCATTTAATGTATTTTCAAAGTAGTTTGTCTTCTTTGGTTTTTAAGTCATTTATCATCACTGATTGCTTTTTTCCTCTTTACTCCATTTTTAAGTTTTTTTCAATGACCTCTGGAACATTCTGCTGTCTTCTGTATATTCTTATTAAAATCTTCCTGTGACTTTTGTTCCATTTTTACATATTGCTAGTTTTTTATGCTTTTCTGCATATTCTCATCTTCTGACTTACTTGTTGCTAACTCTCAAAATGGTTTCATCTTTTCCAGAATTGTCTCAAATTTCTTGAGTTCATCAAGAAGTTAAGTTTTGATTTTTCTTTCTTTTCAAATAACCATGTCATATGCCGTACTAGCTGAACCAATTAGTGTTTTTTTTTTTTTTAGATTTTGTCATTGTGTTTGTAAAGTTGGTTTTTCTCAAACTTTTTTTTTTTACTTCAGTAAAATTTATATATTTTTGTCTGGGTTTACCTTTGAAATCCGCTTGAAATCTTATTCCTTTTAAAACACATTTACACACATTTTCCTTTTCACTGTGATACTAATTTTATTCTTCTCAAAACTGAATGGTAATCATCCTTTTTTACTTCTTCATAATCTTGGGCTAATAATGCACAATATATATATATAGCATTTGTCAGTCAGACATTCATCCTACCTTCAAGTGGTTGAACCTGTTTATATGAAGGGCTCTGACAACCAAGTATTGCTGGAAATGCAGTTGCAATGTCTTGATCAGAAGAAATACTAATCAGTAAATTGTAGGCAGATGTGGCAGAGGCATAGTTAGCTAGCTACATAAGCCATTTAACTCACATCAACAGTAGCTTAACCCAAATGAAAATAATACTACCTCATACAGGAAGGCTAACACACCTGACCCTAACCCACAGAGGCCAAGTGTGCAATATGCTGTGTGACCTGCAAAAACAATCTCCTATATATATTACAGCAGTGAAATCACACCTTTATGAGCTATAAACCTGTACCTTCATCACTATAAAAAACACTAAATCATTGGAGACATTAGAAACAGAGGATATCCATTATAAGTTTTTTTTTTTCCAAGAAGTGTTCTGAGAGAGAGAGAGAGAGGAAAGAAGCTGATGAATTGGAATGTAAGCTATGATAATTATACTTAATAAAGAGTTTACTTAACTCTTTATTAAGTGTAATTATTAAAAAAATTATTAACATAGAATCCCCCCCCCCACTGTCAAGGTCATCTTCAGTATGCCTGACTATTCAGATTAAACAACTAGAATAGAAATCAGAAAATTTAACAATAAAAATGTACATGATATGAATTGATATGGTCTAAATACATTCAAGTCCTAATAAAATAACTTTAATAGGAGATAATTAAAAAAAAAAAAAAATTATTATTTCTGGAACTCTTGAAGTACTATTTCCCATAAAGGGATAATTTCAATTCATCACTTCTGTTTAGATTCAGACAACGTAGAAAGATTTCACACCTTTCTTTATATAAGTGTTCCATGAGATAATTACTTTAATGGAAAATCTTAATCTTCTTCTTCCTCCAAAGGATTTGATGTTTTGTGGAGATAGTGTGTTCTGCAAGTCCCAGCTGTTCAGGGCTCATGGAATTTAATGTAGTCTAGATGTTCATCATAACACACAGCTGCTGATCTACCTATTTAGCCATAATGTGATAACCAGAAGTAGCAGTTTATCTTTTGTAGAGCCTAGAAAAGTAGAAATCTTGCTATTAGAGCAAATGGACACTTGTAGGCCAACAGATCTAAGTCATTTGGCTATATTTTCAAGGTCATCTTAAACATAAGGAATAATATAAATGGATGAATAATCCATAATGAACCAAAAGTCCTTGAACATATAAAATAGTTATGTGATTTTGGGGGAAAAGATGCAGCTAAGGTCAAAGATAAGCATGAGGTGCTTTACCATGCACTTAGTGCATCTCAATGTATCATTTGATACACAGGTCACACCCAATTTTTCTCAGAACTCCACCTACCATAAGCAAGCCGCTGTCTTTATCACCAATTGTAATAACATTCCTGATTATCTTAGTCCTGTCATGTAATGTCTGTTGAATGTGTGTGTATGGGGGGGGGGGGCATGCTATGAGGCTACAAATACATCCATTGAATTAGGAATTTTACATAAAGGTAGTCATGTATAATCTTCCTCCAGTTTGTGAGAGAGCAAGGGTATCATTGCATGCCGATATCATCATATCTTTGATATCTTTCATTTGTAGTACAGCAGACATATTCTGCAAGAATACAGAACATTGAAACATTAATCTTGGGGATGTCCAGTTAGATTAAAATATGATACAGATTTTCAGAACTCCAGACCTTCGTGTTGTCAATTTTAAAAGCATTTAAATGACTGATTTTATTTCAGCAAACCAACCAACAGTTATAGCTTTCTCTTCTGATGTTACATTTTTAATTTGTGTAACACCTTATGATCCCTTATTCTCATGTACTACTTAAACATATCTCTATGGAATTCATGAATCTACCTGCTTTTCAGCACAGAAGAGTTTTAATTCATGCATAGTAACTGTTTCATTTTTTTTTTTTAATATTAAATATTCAAGAAGTTTTGGTCAACTCTCTATGTTCATTTTAGACAGTGCAATCAGTTCCCATCTTATAATCATTAAGACTACAGTGTCATTAATAACATTAGGCAGGTTACCAGAGGTTTTCTCTCTCTTAGATTATAGATGCTCACATTTTAGTAGTAAATTGTTAATTTTAATGCATTGAAGCCTTAATGCATGAAAACCAATCTATTTTAATATTTAATCTTATTAAAAGATAGAATATTTGGAGGGTATTCGTAGTCTCAGCAATTAAAACAATGTCAGAAATTTTGAATTACGGTGAACCTCTTTTTTTCTCATTACTTAGTTCACTTGTTTTATTTTTACATATGATATATCATTATTGTTATTGTTTTGTTTAAGTAGCAGAAACATTTGAAGAATAAGTTTTTAAAATCAATCGAATGATATGACCTGCAGGAATTTGACATTTATTTTTTTCATCTTCCGTTTTCAGACATTTTGAGGATCTTTACCATTGTAAGAAACAGCTTTTTACCAAATTTGATAGGTTGTACAGTATGACCTGTGCAAGTATGCAGTCCTCCCTTTATTTTAGTTCAGTCATGCTGAATTTCTCAGGGTCTTTAGCATCATAAAAGAACATTTGTATCTCAGATTTTATTAGGGTCGGTTAAATGATGCAATTTGTGGAAAGTGTATCTGTAGAGAAAATAACCATCTCCCCTTTCAATTTTAGCCTGATTTGACTGAATTTGGCATCAAACAGTATCAGAAACACTGTATTCATATTTTGTTGAAATCAGTCGAATAATGTTAGTTATTAATAAATGGACGTCATAATCATTTTAGTTAAATTAGCTGAATTTCCAAGCAATGTGAGAAACATGCTATATTCTTCCAAATTTGGTCAAAATTGGCTGAAAAGAACAGTCTGTGTTTTGGGGTGCACACATTTGGGCAGAGGAGGAAGAGGAGGTGAGGAAAAAAGAAAAACTGTTTGGACATTTTTTGCTATTTTGAAAGTGCTATAATGTTTTTTTTTTTTTTAATTACTAATTGGATTTGATGCTTCAAGTTGGAGAAGACTGTCTTGTTGAATATCTCTGGTGAATAGGAATCAGACCAATAATATTCAACTTAGAATCAAAGTAACAGCAAGTCGAATTCGACTAATTATTCATGTGATCATAGCAGTCAGGCATGTTACAGTACTTGGTTGAAGAGTCACTGCCATTACCCATAACATTAATTAATTAATTATGCATTTAAATAAAAAATGGATAATATATGCAGAGTATGTATAAGAGTTATTTGTTTGAATTACATTTTACAGAGATGCATTAATGGAAGGAAGAAAGACTTATACAGAATTGAATAACATATGCGTATATGTTGCACCTGATGGTATTGGTAAGTTTTAGTTTTCATATAGTTACTTTATAATCACATCTTAAGTGTATAAATTCTAAATTTTTATTATCAAAGAAGATTACATATTATAATTCTAATTTTTTGACATTTGCATTCATTCAGGAGTTCTATTTCATATGATAATATACAGTAGCGAACAAATTAATCCAAACAAGCCAAATTTTTGTGTAGTTTTTGGTTTTGGTTTACTGTTATCGGTTTTGGTTTTAGTTCAATGTTTTAGTTGAGTGCTGTGTGTTTTAACTGTCTCTACAACGTTTATTAGCAGTGTTGTGCATTTTTAATAATGTAAAGAAGTTGACATTTGTAATGTTTTACATAGCTATGAAATGGATACTCTCCAAGAAAGCATTCAGAAATGTGTACCCTTTCTCAGCACACATCTATGACTCAAAGACAAATTGCCAATGGGTGTGTTGTTGGTTTGGGTACTGTTAATGCAAATTTAAAGAGGTTTAAGGAGAAAGTACCTCTTCTTTTGACAGAAAGGGAAATTGTGGATGAAAAAGGGAAAACTACACTTATTCAAGATTGTTTATTGCTTAGAAAAGCAAAATGAATCCAAGATTTTCTACTGTATACTTAAATAGAGACTTGGCAGCTAGTGGGATTAATGTTTCTGACATGACAGTCTTCTGAAGATTGTTGGAAGCAGGAAGGACTGCCCAGAAACCAAAAAAAAAAACAACTGTTGATGAGGCTATGCAGAAAAAGAGGACTCCAGTTGGCAAAAGAGTACAAATAGTGGACTGTTGAGAAGCATTAGGACATATTCCTAGATGAGAGCCATTTCTTTCTCCAAGGAGAGCAAGCACCTTATGTTTGCAAATCAATGGCTGAGAAGACTTGTCCTGCCCACCTTCAACAAGCTCCTAAACACCAAGCTAAAAAGACGTGACATGTGAACTGTGATCCTGGACTGTCATGTGTAAAACATGACAGTCCAGACAGTTAAACAGTATTCTATTTATAGTTCTCCTAGAGTATCCATTGTTTTTGAAGGCATTTGAGTTCATTCTTTAGTTGTTTGTTTGACAACAGAGATCTTGCACGATGACCCAAAGTTGAGATGATGCCGAACTTTTGTGGTTGGTAATGGTGTGAGTCTGTGTGAAGGTACCTGTTGATGTGCGTCGGTTTTATAAAAAATTGAGAATTTGAAATGCTCAGCTGATTTGGTTAGTAGAATACCCAAGAAAGAAAGAGCTAGAAGTGAACGGCTCCCTTTCTTTCTTGAATATTCTACTAACCAAGTCAGCTGAACATTTCAAATTCTCCATTTTTAGAAAACCAACGCATACCGACAAATACTTTCACGCTGACTCACACCACACTCACAGACAAACAAGAACTACCAATGAACTCCAAACGCCTTCAAAAACAATGGATACTCTAGGAGAACTATAAATAGAATACTGTTTAACTGTCACCATCAACAACACAATGAGGATACAACTAATTCCAAAGGCTGCATTTCCTTACCTTATATTAGCCCTCTATCCCCAGTTTTAGCAAAACTTTTAAGGAAATACAGTCACTTTTTAAGACCTTTTTTACTACCTTATCCAAACTTTGCTCAATCTTGAGCTGTTCAAAGGATAGACATAATAATCTTCAATATCCTGGTGTCTACAGAGTTATCTCGATTGCGTAAAAAAAAAACCGTACTATGGTCAAATGGGAAAATCCATCGAACTCTGCCTAGAAGAGCATCAAAGAAACATTTCCTACAACAGAACTCTGGCCAGTGCCTTGTCCAGCTATGTATTATTTTCGGCAAACTTTAATGAAGAAAGCCTCCCACATCAAATATGCTGGGATTTAACTAACAACGTTCACGGATGTTATGATGAATTAGAGAGACGGATTCTAGAATCTAAGGAAATCATTTTTGACCTTCTCCATGTTAACAGCAACCTAAGCTATAGTTTGCCAGACTCTCACAGCTCTGCCATTCAATATTGGAGATTGCGAGACCTTACACTCACACATGTCCATGATGCTACAGCCAGAGTTCTTTCGTCCATTTAAATGTTAACATCTGCTGTTTTTATGCATTTTGCTGTGTAGAAATCCAGTACTTGTACAGTTCTCTCTGATATTTTTATGTCCTTTTTCGCTTACATCTGACAAAGTCTGTTCTCAGACGAAACTAGTTGTGTGTATTAATAAAGTTTTACTTAAAATCTCGGTTTTCAATCATTAAATAATTTTAATATGTTATCAAGCTGAGTAAAAGTTCAGTTTAATAATATATATATATATATATATGTATTTTTTTTTTTTAAACAAGGGGATATGCATACCTCATATCCCTATATGTAATGATGTCTAATGATGACATTAGTCAAATGTAAGTGCATAATAGCAGTTGCATTACATCCAAATTTATGTTACTTTAGAAAAATTTTATATTGATGGTGGAAACTATACATAAAGAACACAAAATGACAATATAAAAATGGAGAAAATTTAAATACTAATAGAATAAATACAATAAACAAAAAGAAGAGTTGGAAAATCCATTCTTATACAACTGCAACTTACTGACTGCATCATTAAGCCAAGTTTTTACTGGATTGTACTTGATAGCTTGATCATAAAGGGAAGGTTGAAAGTAAATGACACTACTTGTGTGCATAAGTTACTTCCTGATTGGTGCCCCAACATGCAGAGGAGGGAGCGATCAGTGATGAAGTAGGTATAAATTGATGCTGTTTTCTCATCATCAAATTCCTGACATTTACCCTCAAGGGATGTACAGAATATGATAGTACTACATGAAAAATTTACATCATTACTAACTTCCTACCTACAATTTTCTGCCAAATCAATCTGTTACCTGTCAAAGCTACAACATTGTCAGATCTTATATCTATATATCTATCTTCTAAGGCACTTTTTGCCGTATCAATCCACCTATATCTTGGTCTTCCTCTGGGTCTTTTTCCTGCCAATCTGGCAGAGAACACTTGTTTGGCTAATCTTTCCTCGCCCATTCTGTTTAAGTGACCATACCATCTGAGATTAGCTCTGCTAATGCATTCCTGGATGTTGACAATGTCAAGTTCTTTCCTAATATCCTTGTTTTTAATATGATATTGCCATTGATGCCATCTGTTCATTCCCCTAATCTTTCTCAGGACTCTCATATCTGTGGTCTCTAGTCTTTGGTCAAGTGTTTTACTTCTGACCCAGCTCTCAGATCCATAAGTTAAAACTGGTTTGAACACTGTCTTGTATATAGCTAATTTAGTGTTTTGACTAATTTCTCCCTTATTCCATATAAATTTATTCAGTTGACTTCCTACCATACCAGCTTTGTTGATTCTGTTGTCTATTTCCATATATAATTTACTATCTTTGCTAAAAATCGTGCCTAAGTAGCTGAAATGTTTTACTTGTTCCACAGGTTCTCCATTCACAACACAGTTGACATTTTCAATGATTCTGCCTATTTTCATTGTCTTTGTCTTTTTATTGCTGACCTTCTTACCATATCTGTTACAACAGTTATTCAATTTAGTCGGTGAATCTTGCAGACTTGTAGCGGATTTATTTAGAAGTATAACATCATCCCCATAAAGCAAAGAGCTGACATTAACATCTCCAATTTTGATATCAGGTTTAATACCACTTTCCTTCATAATGTAATCCATATAGATAATGAATAACAGAGGTGATAATGTACATCCTTGTCTGATACCAGATTTAACATTAAACCATCTCCCTATACTTCCTTCAGTTCTAACTGCTGACTTACAACTCAAATAAAGACTAAGTATTGCTTGATATAATGCCCCATTGATACCATACAACTGTAGTGTTTTGAATAGCTTCTCTCTTGGCACCTTATTGTGTGCATTTTCCAGATCTACAAAACTTAAATACAGATCTTTGTTGTGTTCCCATGACTTTTCAACTATTTGTCGTAAAGTGAATATCTGATCCTGACAGCCTCTATTTGGCCTAAATCCAGCTTGTTCCTCACCAAGCTTCTCTTCCACAATCCTTCTCAACCGTTTCTGAAGTATACTGGCATAAATCTTACCAGGAATACTCAGTAGAGAAATACCCCTGTAATTCTCACATTCAGTTTTATTTCCCTTTTTATATATGGGTACTATGAGAGCTCTACTCCAATCATCTGGAAGTCGTCCTTCTGTCCAGGCCCTCTGAACTATGTTGTTTTCTTAAGAACTATAATAATAATGACTCTTTCTTTATTTATATTTAGCTTTCTGAAATTGTTTTAGTCCATATAAAGTTATTAATATTCTTTCTTTCTTACTTAGATACCACAAACTCTGATGATGGAATATTAATTTTTACAAAACTGGGATAGGGTTGTTGGGGAGAAAGGACACCATATTTAAGAATATTTAGAGATAAGTTATTTTCTACTAATATTTATAGTTAACTATTGACTTATTCCTATTAACTATTTTAACTATAAATAGTTAGAATGGTTATTAGGAAGAATAAAATATTTAAGAATATTTATTCTTTTAGCCGTTTACTGTTTTTCTATTCCACGCAGGTAGATATCCCATCCAGGTGCGATATATTTTTTTTATCTGAACTAATTCAGAAAGTGAGGTGTTTCAGTTATTGAATACACGAGTATTTTGAAAATCACTGCACTTTTCTTGCATAGCAAAGACATCTTGTACACTGCTATCATTTGTGGAGCTAGTTTAAGATCATAGATGCAGTTTTGAGTAATTATATTAAAGAAAAGTATAATAAAATTATATAACTCCTATCATTATTATGTAAATCAGCATAAGCTAAATTTCCATCTGCAGCTTCAATACTAGTATTTTATGATACTTAAGAAATTTTATATTTAGTCTTCTTTACTGAAAAAAAAAAAAAAAAAAAATATATATATATATATATATATATATGCCTGTTCCCTAAGTGAAATATGTAATTAATTACTTGTCTTGTGAGCCATTCAAAAATAAGCTATAATCAGAAATATGTTATTAACAACCGACTAGATACCCTCTACCACCAATGAGCTGTGGATTCGAAACTCGTTATGTACATGGATGTTTGTAATTGTCTTTAAGTGAAAGATGAATTTTATAACCTGGTGTGAGACTACCATAGGCTTATTGGAAGCCTGAAAAGGCTTAAAAAAGTTCCATGTTTGGTCTTTAAAGCAGGGTTTCTGAACTACGTGAAATATATATATCTGTAAAATAGAAAAAAAATCGGAATCATTGCCATGAAAAAAAATTATATTCGAATTATTTTACATATATATATGTATATATATAAAAATCAGAATCATTGTCATGAAAAAAAAAATTCAAATTATTTTACATATATATATATATATATATTGGCGTGCGTAAGGGTCAAAGCTATATAACTGAGAGGAGACCTCCACATAGCCTTTAAAGGAATGCAGAGAACCGACCAGGGCTTCTGACCTAATGACCAATCCTCACCTTTTCGTGATACATCCTATTGGGTGCACCACCTGGATACTGAACGAACGAGGATAGGCTGACAATTTGGGATTTAGTCGACCAAATTGTATTCTTATTAGCTTAAACCAAAATACAAAATTATGGTACAACATGACAAAATTTGATGCCGGCTGAGGCGTCGTCCAGTGAAACAAGCCCCCCCCCCCCCCCCCGTTGTTTTTGCTAGGGAACCAGGGCAAACAGCAAAAAGTCAGCTACTGGAACAAATCTGAAAATACACCCCAATTCAACATCACCAGAATTAAAGATCGGTGCTATCAACATAAGAAGATTGAATGGCAAAGAAATGGAGCTAGCTGAGGAATTAAATAAGTACCAGATCGACATAATGGGGTGACTGAAACAAAAAAGACAAAAACTGGTGAGATCTTTCTGATCAATAAATACAACATGTTATATTCAAGCAATGACAATCAAAGAAAAGGAGGAGGAGCCATAGTATTCAACACAAAATATGAGGCTAATCTTCTCGAATTGCAGGCAGTCTCAAGTAGAGTGATGTGGGCAAATATGAGAATGGGGAACTGGACAATGAGACGTATTTGTGCCTATGGTTCCACAGAAGGTTCTACTAAGGTAGAAGTGGAGGAATTTTTTGAGGCTTTAGAAAAAGCACCTGACACAATGAAAAAGGAAAAGTTGGTCCTTGTTGGGGATCTAAATAGCAGAGTAGGAAATGATTATCAGACATACAAAAATATGTCGGGAAAATTTGGAGAAAAGAGCAAAGCAAATGATAATGGCAAATACTTGTTGGATTTCTGCTCAGCACATAGACTGGTTATTATTAACACCATGTTAATAATAAACAACAACATAAAAATGTGCACAAATTCACATGGAGAGAAGAGACAAGGAATAAGAAGACTCCCATCGACTATGTTATTGTTAATAGTGATGTTTTCTCCCTGGTGGAGGACATCAGAGAGTATACAGGATTTGAAATTGGAAGTGATCACTATTTAGTCTTGAGCAGGATAAAATTGAATTTTATATTGAAAAGAATAACATGTAAGAAAGTTTTAAAGTGAATAAAAGTTGAGCAGCTCTCACATGTGAACTGTAGACTGAAATACACAAAGATTATTGCAGAAAAAATGAAAGAGTTTGAGAACAGGAACCATACCTTCGAGATTCAGTGGCAAGCGTTGAAGAAAACTCTGATTGACTCAGACATAGAGGCATGTGGTGAGGTTGTCTGCAAGGATAGAAAAATCAGAACTCCATGGTAGACAAAGGAAGTTAAAGAGGAGTGAATGAAAAGTATAGCAAAAGTTCCTGGCAAATAAGTCAGCTTGTGCTCTTAGAGAATACAGAGACAAATGTAAGAAAGCTAAACACTGTAAAACTGGCTAAACGAAAGTAAGACTTTGGTAAGAACATAGAAAATAAATATCAAGAAGGTGGCAAAATATTCTGGAGGTTATTGAAGAAGCTTAGAAATGGAGGAAAGAGTGCTGTAAAAGGAATTAGAGATGATAAAGGTGACATGAAAATTGGAGAAAAAGATATCCTTGAAGTATGGAATAATTACTTCAAAAATTGCTAAATGAAAAAAGCAGTGATAACAAAGTGTTAAAAAAAAAAAAACACCCAACAGGCATACAGTCAGGAATACATATCCATACTTGAAGTAGAAAAAGCCATCAAAGGCTTGAAATGTGGAAAGGCAGCAGAAGTAAATGATACTCGACTAGAAATGCTGAAGTATGATGGTTTAAAAGTCTTACAGTGGCTGTACTGCATAGTTCAGAAGGCCTGGACAGAGGGACGAATTCCTGATGATATGGGTACTATGAGAGCTCTCATAATACCCATATATAAAAAAGAGAAATAAAACTGAATGTGAGAATTTTATTATCATCATTATTACGGGCTACTCCAGGGAGTCCTTAGACTCATCGAGGGAGGCCCTAAACATCATGTTCACACAACTGTTCAACATTCTCACAGTATCTATCATACCTTGCCTTGAACTCGCTCACTGTCATAGCACCCACAACAGACTCTGGCAGCTTATTCCACTCATTTACCACTCTAAAAGTAAAGAACCCAGCTCTAACACCCCTGCTAACCATGCTCTTGCCCAGCTTCCATGGGTGTCCCCTAGTTCTCCCACCACCAGTCCTGATCTCAAAAATATCCTCTGAATTAATCCTATAGAATCCTTTTAGCAATTTGAATGTCTCAATCATATCTCCCCTTTTCCGCCTATCAACTAGTTTCTGCAACCCACAAATCTTCAACTCAGAGGTATTTTCCTACTTAGTGTTCCTGGTAAGATTTATGTAAGTATACTTAAGAGACAGTTGAGAAGAATTGTGTAAGAAAACCTTGGTGAATAACAAGCTGGATTCGGGCCAAATAGAGCTGTCAGGATCAGATCTTAACTTTACGACAAATAGTTGAAAAATCATGAGAGTATAACAAAAATCTGTATTTAAGTTTTGTCAATCTGGAAAAGGCATATGACAGGGTGCCAAGAGAGAAACTATTCAGTACGCTATAGTTATATGGTGTCAATGGGGCATTATATCAAGCAATACTGTCTTTATTTATTTGAGTTGTAAGTCAGCAGTTAGAATTGAAGGAAGTACAGGAAGATGATTTAATGTTAAATCTGGAGGTTGATAAGGATGTACATTATCCCCTCTGTTTTTCATTATCTATATGGATCACATTATGATGGAAAGTGGTATTAAACATGATATCATAATTGGAGATGTTAATGTCAGTTCTTTGCTTTATGCGAACAATGTTATACTTCTAAATAAATCTGCTACAAGTCTGCAAGATTCTCTGACTAAATTGAATAGCTGTTTTAATAGATATGGTATGAAGGTCAGCAATAAAAAGACAAAGACAATAAAAATAAGCAGAATCATTGAAAATGTCAACTGTGTTATGAATGGAGAACCTGTGGAACAAGTAAAACATTTCAGCTACTTAGGCACGATTTTTACTGAAGATGGTAAATTAAATATAGAAATAGACAACTGAATCAGCAGAGCTGGTATCGTGGGAAGTCAATTGAATAAATTCATATGGAATAAGAGAGAAATTAGTCGGAACACTAAATTAGCTGTATATAAGACAGTGTTCAAACCAGTTTTAATTTATGGATCTGAGAGCTGGGTCAGAAGTAAAACATATGACCAAAGACTAGAGACTGCAGATATGATAGTAGATAGGAAGTTAGTAATGATGTAAATTTTTCATGTAGTACTATCATATCCTGTACACCCCTTCAGGGTGCATGCGAGGAATTTTTCAGTAAAGGAGACTAAATACAAAAATTAAAATTTCTTAGTGTCATTAAGTACTAGTATTGGAGAAAAGTTAGAATAGAATTGCAGCCGCAGATAGTAATTTTACTTATGCTGATTTACATCATTATTATAGCATTCACATAATTTTATTATAATTTCTTTTTTAACCGAAACACCTCATCTTCTGAATTAGTTCAGATAAAATGTGTGTGTTGATAGATAGATCATATCTGAATGGGTGTTTGAGTGCACAGAAAAATAGTGAACAGTTCGCAGAATAAATATTCTTAAATATGGTGCCCTTTCTCCCTAAACCACCCTATTTCTATCTTTGTAAATATTCATATTCCATCTACAGAACCTGTAGTATCTAAGTAAAAAAAGAATATTTATAAATTTTTAAACAGAATTTCGTTTAAAAATTTTTCCTAATTTCGAAACAAATTAGGAAACTCGCCTATCAATAAAATATCACTTTCACTGTATAAGAATAAAAATATAATGAAAATTGAATTATAATGCCAGCCAGGCTGTCCAAGCGGTTAGCATATCCACTCTCCAGTCAATAGGCTGCAGGTTCGAATCCCTCCCTGGGCATGGATGTTTGTGATTGTCTCTGGAAATACTAGTGGTGGTGATTTGCAGTAGATGGCGTTGGTGGATTGTGAGTGGTGGAGGCAGAGTTGTAGAGTAGATGCCCTCCCTCAATGAGTCTTTGGACTCCTGGAGATGACAAAAAATAATAATAATCTAAATAAATAACACATAGATAAACTATATTTTGTGAATTTTATCTTGTACTGCATTTTCTTTTCATATTGGTATCCATGCAATATCGTTTCAATTTTCTAGCGAATGACACTTTCAGCAAATTTTTTCCACAATGAATTTTTGCGCGATAAGTTTTCTCCGCAATGAATATTTCGTGCGATGAATTATCCCTGAATCATTTCAGACACCTATTTTCAGTTATCTGTGAAAGAAGAAGAGGAATATTTCAAACTTGGCATTGTTTTTCACCCAAAATATTATTTTTCTTCTATCCAGTTTCTTACTCTGTACATATCTCAAATCCATGAAACCCTGAGATACTGCTTTCACGCTTTTGAAGGGATATACAAGATCGCTCTAAAAATTCTTGATGTAGTTCAGAAGAGAGACCCCTTACAGACTCTCTTCAGCTATTGACTGTGGAAATGCAGAAACATAATGTGAAAACAGTTTATCTCATGGACAGTTTCTGCATTGTCTTTCCTACAGATATTTCCATTGGCACTAATATCTATAACATCTCTCTCTCCCTCCCCCATTTCTGCTAAAAATATAGGAATATGAGGAACATCGGTTCAGCATTCTTTTACAGTTTAATGCTGACTTACCAAACCTGCTACTCCCAGTTCACTTTTATTCCATTGCCTCAGTTTTGTGGACCAAAAATTCATGGCATAAAATTAGTAGCTGAGAGACCACAGCTGAGAGCAATATGGTAGTGTTATTTGCTAAACCAGACCTCGATATTAAATCTATACATATGACATCCCATAATAATATAGAGATATTAACCATCAAGATCAAGTCCTGCACATCGGTATATAACCCACCTAATGAAGATTTCGTCTTCAAAGAACCTGCCAACTTTAACACCCAGAAGGTTAAAATAATACTCGGAGACTTTAATTGGCAGAGTTTAACATGGGGTTACAAAATGTCTGATAGGAATGGTGCTGGGCTGGAAAATTGGGCTGAGAGAGAAGGACTGAAGCTGATCCATGATCCCAAGTTAAGACCATCGTTCAATAGTGGAAGGTGGAGAAGAGGATATAATCCAAATAACATCTTTATCAGTGAACAAGTAGCCGTGCAAGTGACGAAGATAGAAGAGCCGATACCAAGAACTCAGCACAGACCTGTTACTTGTTGAAGTCAGTGCCGTTATCAATCCAGAGATAGCATCTTTTAAGCGACAGTTTAATTTTAAAAAAGCAAGATGGGGCGGATTTGCGAAGGAACTTGATCAGACAGTAAACACTCTTGAAGCGGATCCAAGTAACTATGAAGAGTTTGTGAATACCATCAAAATAGTATCTTGGCAGCACATACCACGAGGGTGCAGAACTCAATATATCGCTGGGCTTAATGAAGACCAGACGGAACCTAAAAGAATATAAAATCAGATATGACAAGGATCCTTTCACTGTAGACACAATTGAGGCAGGCGAAAAACTGATGGACAAACTCACGGATGGTAGAAAGAAGAGATGGATGAAGCTATTGCAGGATTTGGATATGAAACAGAACAGCAGACGAGCATGGAAACTGGTGGAGAATTTAAGCAACGATCCAACTAAAACTCCAGTTTACATAACAGAGGTTGCGCCAAACCAGATCGCTAACCAGCTATTATTGAATGGCAGGACAGACAAGAAGATACTGAAAACCAATCTTACGTGCATTAAAGAAGCTGAGACTAATTCATTAGCCTCTCCGTTCTCCGAAGAAGAACTAAGAAAAGCTATATGTCACCTGAAAGAGAATAGGGCTGCTGGCCCAGATGACGTTCAGACAGAACAGATAAAGCGTTTCGGTCCGGTAACCATCCAATGGCTTGTGAAATTGATGAATAGGTGTGTAGAATCTCTTCAGTTGCCCAAATTATGGAGGAAAGCTCAAGTAGTAGCTTTACTTAAAC
Organism: Typopeltis vanoorti; assembly: GCF_054136105.1. NCBI lineage: Eukaryota > Metazoa > Arthropoda > Arachnida > Uropygi > Thelyphonidae > Typopeltis > Typopeltis vanoorti. The sequence goes on from NC_143568.1 coordinate 82,308,152, forward strand.
CAGGAAAGGAATCTACAGAGTCAAAGAATTTTCACCCTGTTTCTCTCCTCTGCCACTTGAATAAAGTTTTTGAATGAATGATTCTGGAAAGAATAGCAGCAGGAAAGAATAGCTCGCGTATAAGTGACAAGAAACTTATACGCGAGCAAGCCGGTTTCCATCTCAGAAAGTCCTGCTGTGGCCAAATTCTGAATCTCATGCAGCACATTGAAGATGGTTACGAGAAGAAGCTTGTGACTGGAGTAGCTTTTATTGCTCTTTCAGCAGCATATGACACTGTTAATCACAAGAAACTGTTGGTCAAGCTGTACCAAATAAAGAAAGATTTTCACCTCATGAATGTAGTTAAAACCATGCTCCAGAACCGACGATTCTACGTAACTTTGCAAAGAAAGAAGAGCAGATGGAGAAATCAGAAGAATGGTTTACCTCAAGGCAGCGTGTTGGCCCCGATGCTCTACAATATTTATACTAATGATCAGCCAACCCACCCACAAGTGAGGAGGTTTATCTATGCCGATGACACAGCTATATGCAGTCAAGCAAGGAGTTTTGAAGAAGTTGAGAAGAGGTTGACAGAAGCCTTAGAAATACTCTCTAATTACTGGCAATTAGCTATGAGGCTAATTGCCTGAAGCCTAACCCAAACAAGACTCGGGTATGCGCTTTCCATCTGCGCAACAGGGAAGCAAAACGCCAGTTAATTGTCTGGAGAGGAAAACGCCTCGAATGCTTCAGCAATCCCAAATATCTTGGAGTTAAGCTGGATCATACCTTGTCGTATAAGGTACATTGCCAGGAACTAAAAGGAAAAATCTATGCAAGAAATAACATCATAAGAAAAATGACCATCACGATGTGGGGAGCTCAACCAGAGGTACTTCGCTCGAGGGCTTTGGCATTGTGTTTTGCTTCAGGGGAGTATGCTGCCCCTGTGTGGGAGGCATCTGCCCATATGAAACACGTGGATGTGGCTTTAAATGATACCATCAGGATCATAACCGGATGCCTAAAACCAACCCCAGTCAACAAGCTGTATCCCTTAGCAGGCATAGTGCCACCAGGCATAAGACACCAAGTGGCCGGTGAGATGGAGAAAAAAAGCAGATGATGGACGAAAGACATCCAGTGTACGGCCATATGATCACAGCTTCTAAACTCAAATCGAGGCATAGTTTTATGCAAAGAACTAAACCATTGATCCATAAACCTAAGGAGTGATGCCTTGTTCTATGGAGGGAATCGGTTCAACTTCAAGAAGCCCCCATAATTAAGGAAGAGTTAACCAAGGAATATCACCTACCCTATAGCACCTGGAGGACTCTGAACCGTCTTAGAGTGGGAGTATCCAGATGCAGAAGTAACCTGATGAAATGGGGTTATGCAGATGATGACAGCTGTGACTGCGGAGATGTCCAAACTGATGAATATCTTTTATGTTGCCCAGATCTAATCAATCCGTGCTCCACGGATGACATTCTGATGGTCAATGATAAGGCAATACAAGCCGCTGTTTTTTGGATGGAGAGGATATGATTGGTGTTCTGGACTCAGAAAGTAAGTTTTCTGGAACAGTCTTCCACAAAACTGAGGCAATGGAAGTATTCCTGAAGGACTAAAACCTTGAGTTCTTTATGACTAAACGTACATACGTAACCACGGTAATAAGATTTTTTAATAAGTAAATATTTAAAATAAAGACATTCAACTGTTGGAAACTGACAACATGCTAATTAGCTTCAACATTGTCTCCCTCTTCACTAATACTCCCCATAAGGAAATGGTAGACATTTCAAAAATTTCTATCTGATATTGTTGTGAATTATTCAAATTTGTTATTACGTCTGGATACTTCACTTGGAAAGAAAAAATTTACAAGCAAGAGGAAGGAACAGTAATCACCCAACTTAGTCAACCTTTTTCTAGAACATTGAAGAAAAAATTTTCACACTTAATCCTAAATCAAAAATCTGGCTACGATATGTCGATGATGTCTTTGCTGTCTGGGGTCATTCTGAACAAGAACAACACTTGTTTCTAGATAAAAATCAACCTCCTTCATCCTTGCATCAAATTCATGCTAGAAAAAGAATCCCCACAGGGCATCTCCTTCGTGGATATACACATCCAAAGAAAGGAAGATGGTTCTATCTCCACTTCTGTCTATTGTAAACCGGCATTTTCAGGTCACTACATTCACAGTTCTTTGGCTCATCATCCATCTCAAAAATTTGGCATCATTAAATCATTAGTAACCAGAGTGCACAGATTCTGTTCCTCCAAAGAATCTTTAAACCAAGATTTGGAAATAATCCAAAATACACCATACAAAATGGATACAATCCAAAAACAACTCAAAAAATCATCAGTCGCTACCCCCCACACTCATCAACCTAGACAAGAACAATCCATAGGATTCCCATACCTTATGTCATAGGCATCTCCGAACGTCTTTCAAAAATTATGAAGAAATATAAATTAGCTGATACCTAAAAATCATTCAACCAGATCTACCTTCTCCTAAAGACAAACTCTCACCTATGATGCTATCTGGTATGTTTGAGGTCCCATGGTCCAATGAATCTACCTGTCTGTCCTACTATGGACAGACAGGTAGATTCATTAGCAGACACGTTTTGGAACATCGGGACCATATCCGTCTTATCAAACTGCAGAAATCTGGCTTTGCACAACACAGAATTGAAAATCCAAACCATACGATCCATTGGAAAAAGACCAAACTTCTACATAGGTCTCTGTATAAACATGAACGTTTGTATAAAGAAAGTGCTGAAGCCCTATGTCGCAGATCCAATTTGAACCGTAATTACCTTCTTACTATCCCTGAGTCTGGGAAATTGTCATTCTAAATTGTGTAAAATAATTTATATATGTTATCTCATTTTAATGTAATCTTTTCTTTTTCTCCTCTCTCTCTCTCCAGATATATTTTAATTTAATTCTATAATACACTACTGCATGCATAGAGGGATTCCATTATAAGCATGCGCCATAACTGTATGTGATTCCTAGTATTGTTTGAATTAACTGTACTGACGATGTCCTACGATATTTAGGACGAAATATTTACTTATTAAAAAATCTTATTCCTGTAGTTATGTGTGTATCTTTAGTCATGAATGCTCTACAGGTTTCATTATACAACAAACTTGAGTTCTTTAAGCAGAATATTAACTGATTACTTTGCTTTTGCTCTTGACCCAGCTTACACATGGCATTTAATTGCAGTGGCAGTTAAAATAAGAACCACCTTTTGTTTTGTATTCAGAGTGAGTCCTCAAGCACTAATATTTTATGGTGATTTTTCACTCTAAAATTATATTCAAATCATAACTACCTTTTTAACTAGATAAATATCAACAGTTATCAATTACTAATAAGAGCTTGAAAGTCAGATAGAAAACTCTGATCTGATAAAAAATAGATAAAATCACAGCAGAATGTTGTGACCATTATTATTATATGGAGATCTCCAGAGTCTAAAGAATCATTGCAGTAGACCTACACTAACTACTGTTCACACAATACCTATCATCTCTCTCTTTCATTGGACTCATTCACAGTTAGGGCACTCACAACTATGTCTGGCAATCCATTCTCTCAAATACTCTTAAAGCAAAAAATCTAGTCCACACACCCTTACTAACTACATTCTTACACAACTTTCAGGGATGACCTGTTGTTCTCTCCCTACTCATCATACATTAAAAAACTTCTTTTGTATCAATTTTATAGAATCCATTTAGTAATTCATAAGTTTCTATCATGCCCCCACCCCTTTTCTCTACCTGTCATCTAAACTTTACAATCCTATTCTTATACAGAACATTCCACAGACCTGTCATTGAAAATTGGTTACTCATCTCTGAATCCTCTCCACCACCACCACCACCTGATCTCCAAGAAACTCAGGTGATCAAATCTATGCACAGTAGTGAAGATGCAACCGAATTATATCCTCATGAAGATGAATAATAACCTCCATATCTTTAATTGTCAATACATTCTTCAATGTTTGAGCAGTCTTTTAAGCTAGTTTGTCGACAATCAATGAAGTTGATTATATCAGGGAGCCTCTGTAACTCAGTTCTAGTGATACCCTTTGGCAACAAAGCGCCTTTATCAGGGCTTTTCAAGTGAAAATGAATTAGCAGGTCTTATATGGAAATGTCAAGGTTTCCCCCCCCCCCCAGAAACTCAAGTTTTTCATCCTATATACAGGCAAATCAGCCAGGTGAACAAACATAATTTACACATAAAATATACTGTAAGCAGTCACAGGGCTAACCATCCTATGCAGGAATAATGGTTAGGAACTCTAAGGTACCTTCCATGGGTGCTTAAGGCTTATTGAGGACCACGAAAAAAGGAAGATTATATGGGGTATAAATGCATAGTTAGCTTCACCTGAATAAAGTTCTTTTAAAGTTAGGAGATAGTACTCAGCTTCGAACTTACATTTTTTCTCCACCTTAGAAAGAACAGATAAGCATGTGTGTTTTGTCAACTAAATCCAATTCCTCGTGTGACATAACTTTATGTCAAATGCTACAAAATTTCATTTTTCATAAATTCTGGAAGCACTTTGTCTTCACCACCAGCAACAAGAACTGATGACAGTTTTTCACACATTGCAACATTTTCTGTGTTGACTTTTTTCTTCCAATTTCACAACTTACTCAATGTGCCTGGCAATGTGCCAGTGCCTGGCAATGGATCATACATTGAATATATTTCATTTTTGGAGCTCATTTTCTCACACAAGCTTGAAATCCAGATTTTGTCCCCACCATAGCTTCATTTGTACAGCTTCCATGGACATGAATCTATATTGAATATATAAATCATTGTATCTTCTTTTTTCAAATATTCATGATGGACAAAAATAATGTACAAGTAAAAAATGCACACATGCATACTACTATATGCATCTCAGAATAGTGAAAGTGAAGCAATGATAATCTTAATGTTATCCTTGCCACTTTACACGTCACCGTTGCTATGCCAACTTTGCTGTTATCAGTTTGCAACTAACAGAGACAGTTGAAAAGATGTAATTGCACTTCATAGGCAGGACTTATTTAGCCCTGTTTTAGTGAGAAGGTCACGTGACCTTCTTGTAACAGATTTTCTAAATATGTTGAATATATTTTGGCTCGTAACAAATGTTTGTTAATCTCTTTCAAAGTGGTGAATATTTGTGCTGTATCATCCACTTAATAAAACACTATGATTGAATTTATCTAGAGTAATTTTGTGGAAAACAGAATTGTGTTAGTTATATTGAAACTGATTTAAGTTTGAGAAGTGAATAGTTATTTTTCTAGTACAGATTATGATCATTCAAATTTTGAATTGTTTTTGGAAACAAAAAATCTAAATTTGAGGAAGGTAACTGCTACTTAAGTAACATACATGATTAATCAATTTTGTCGTATCTTCTCACTCAAAAAAATAATAACCAATAGAAATTATGTAGTAAGTTAATACAACATTTCTCTGGATATTCTTGTAGCCTGTATACATTCAGGTATGTGTTTGTTTTTCAGTTTTTAAACAAGATATTGAAGATCTCTGTACTACTCCAGTTGAGGGAAATGTGTATGCAGAACTTAGTACAGTTGGTGTCGACTCTTTAAAAGAACAGAACTGCTCACTGGATAGCTCTTTAACTATTTCCAGTTCTGATAAAAAGAATTCCAAAGTTGCCTTAAGAAACTATGAGCAAGTTGGACATATGGTAAAAACAAATGGAGATTTAAACAACCTTTCTTCTTCTTCTTCTGGTGTATTAGTTTATACAGGTATGTGTGAAAATGAATCGCTGTCCTATATACCTAAACAAAATTTCATTTCACATCCAAAAGTGCAAACAGACTCTGTGGAACATAAACTTTCATCTTCTCCTGAACGAATACCTTCACTTTCTGAAGGTGTGAAATGGAAAAGTGTTGTGATATTTGTTGCTGTTAGACTAGGAGATGAAAAAATTAATCCCATGTACATCCCTTGCCTCCAAAGGTTGCTAACGGAAATCAGTTGCATTGGCATCATTGGGGGCCGTCCGAAACATGCTGTATATTTTGTTGGTTGGCATGGTAAGTGTTTTTATAAATATTATTACTCTGTTACAGAATTTGCTTATCCATTATTTATCTTTCATTTGGAAAGACTAGGTTTGAATCCTTTCCAGAACATGAGGAATCTTTTATAAGATCTTTTCAATTGAAGGTGAGTTAGCTAGTCTCACCTAGAAAAATTCATTCCACAAAACAGGGAAACTTGCAAGAGAACATATGCAATTTGCATATGTCCTCTTGCAAGACTGATAGCCTTGGTTGCTTGCTTTGGCATAAATATACCCCCTTCCTCTGTAATTAAAAAAAGAGATGGCAACCATGTCGCAAAAAAAAAGGTCTTTAAAATGTTAAAATTGCACCAATAAAAATGACTTAGAGAATTCCCACTCCAAATATACATAAAAATTGTTAACCTGATCATCCTCTAAAGATCACCAACTTCTCATGAAGCACATAAAATTAACTGTATTTGTAATCAGTTCTTGTTTTAAGAAACTCAGCAACTGAGTGATTCTGTTCTTATAGTGGAAGATTTGTTATGGTGAATTTTGTTCAGTATTGCACTGATGGAATGGAATTTTGAATGGGACTTTTTTAATTATCATGAACAAGTTCACTATGACAGCAGTTGCTATATGTAGAGAGAGAGAGTGATGTGTGTATATTGTACATTCTGATCATCCACTTAATAAAACACTATAATTGAATTTATCTAGAGTAAATAAATCTGTCCTAGTCCACCCTAATCTGCAGACATAACATTGAGAGAATTGTGGTTCATTAATTCTAACCACAGTATTCTGGTTAGTAGCACACATCAAGAAGGCAGTAGAAGTGATAATCATCAGTCCTAACCTAAATAGAAATGACTGCTAATAATTTAATTGCCTGTTATTAGAGTAGCACACTTTTGCTATATACAGAAATGAGCATTCTACACCTTTAAATTAAAGATACCAAGAAATTATATACTTTTTTTAATCCTTTATCCAAGTATAGGCACTATTTTCAGGACTGGGGCAACTCATATATAGAAGCTTATAACTTCACATCACTTGCCCTAGTATCCCATAATGCAAAGCACATATCCTTATGGGTATGTAGAGTGTTATGCATTATGGGAGGGATCACTACCCAGACCAGTTTCCCTGTTAAAGTGCAGGGTTACCTCTCCAAAAACTTGTGCGATCACTCAGATCACCCAACAGTGAGCGACCATTTAACTCAGCATTGGCTTCCCCCACTACTGAGCAGAGCCATAATCTCAGTGGTGGCCCCACTCAGAGACAGGCAAAACCCTACCCCCAAGCAGAGCTGCTCATATCTCAGAGAAAGCACCATCCCTTCTGCACCAAAGCACATCCGTGAGAGCCAGACTCAGAAACAGAAATAGCTGCCTCAGTTAAAACTTCATTGACTACAACTTTGCCACACCCACTTCTGCACAAATGCACATCAGTGGGAGCAAGACCCAGAGGTGATACTAAGGTTGAAGTAATGAAGAAATCATATTTTCATATAAGAGTTGCGAAAAGGTATCACACCTTATTATTAAAATACTCTGGATTAGAGATAGTTGTTAGAAGTTTTTCTGCTTGGTTGTACTATAAATTAAAGATACCAAGAAATTATATACTTGGTTTAATCCTTTATCCAAATATAGGCAAACAAGTTTGTGCCTGAACTATTTTCAGAACTGGGGCAACTTGTATATAGAAGCTTATAACTTCACATCACTTGCCTTAGTATCTCATAATGCGAAGCATATATCCTTACGGGTATTTATAGTGCTATGCCTTACTTCAACCTTGGTATCACCTCTGGGTCTGGCTTCCACTGACGAGACCTCGATAAAGGTCGAAACCCTACGCATTACCCCTACCCTACCCAGTCTGGGTAGTGACACTTCCCATAATGCATAATGCTATACATACCCGTAGGATGTGCTTTCCGTTATGAGATACTAAGGCAAGTGATGTGAAGATATAAGCTTCTATATATGAGTTGCCCCAGTCTTGAAAACAGTTCAGGTGCAAACGCGTTTGCCTACACTTGGATGAAGGATTAAACCAAGCATATAATTTCTTGGTATCTTTAATTATAGTATAACCAAGTGGAAAAACTTCCAACAATCTACACCTTTAATAATATTCCTCCTGCCCTCAAAAAAAAAAAAAAAGGAACAAAGGGAGAGTTTCTTTCTAAGCTCCAACTTTCAGCTAGACAGCCAGTAGCATTTTTGTTTGTTATCTTCGTGTGTAGAGGCTTAAGTGCTGTGAGGATATCATGTTGGAGGCTTAATGGATTTTTTACAACACTCAAAAAGAATTAAAATAGAATTTAATACTTCCTATATTTCGTCCTAGTCACTAGGACATCTACGGGGATTACAAAAATAATTAATGTAACATGCACACAAATATCATACAACACTAAGCCCAACCACGTGGGTGACACTAAAGTCCTATCTAGGTGGAGCACCCTCTAAAGGCTGTATTAGGTGGCCTGGAATGTAAGGTGGGACCTCTGGTGATGAGTGTTTCTCAAATCTTCGGAAGCTTAATGCAACCATATTTATTAGGATTTGATTGGTTTCTGAGAGCTGCTGCTTCTAAGAAAAGTCTTTCTTTCTTGAATTTGCTGTGGTGGAGCATGGTGGTTTTCTTCCATGATACCCTGTGGGTGATGTCCAAAACATGGTCAGCCAAGCCTGAATGGCCATAGTTGTGTTTACAGATGTAAGACTTGTGTTCCTCCAGGCGGATGGATGCTGATCTGCCTGTCTGTCCAAAGTACGCCAGCTTACAGGAACAGGGTACTTTGTAAACTCCAGGCAGAGAGAGAGAGAGGAGGGAGCTGATTTTTTGTAGAACGGATAAGGGTAGCAAGTTTGCGGTGGGGCTTATATGCTGTGTGTAGGTTGTACTTTTTTAGTATCTTGGCTATTTTTTTGGATGTGCCACAGATGTAGGGTATGGTGATGGCATTTTTAAAATCTTGTTGACGAGAAGGATGGGGAAAGGGGGAGGAACTGATTATTTTTTTGATACTCTGATCGCTGTAGCCATTGGAGAGGAAAGTGCTGTGTATGTGGTTAAGCTCAGTAGTGAGGGCAGTTCCACTGGAACAAAGATTGTGGGCTCTCTTGGTAAGTTTTAATAATGCCATATTATTGAGAGGGGTGGCTGTGGGAGAGTTTGTGAATGTATCTGCCTGTGTGTGTGTGTGGGTTTTCTGTATACAGTGAAGGCAAGTGTATCATTAGGCAGGCGTGTGACTAAGGTGCTAGGAAGGGTAAACAATTGTTCTTTTCCTTTTTCCATGGTAAACTGGATTCTTGGATGTAGGCTATTGAGATGACTGAGGAAGGAGTCTAACGTGTCTGGGCCATGAGGCCAAATAGAGAACATATCATCTACATATCTTAGCCAGATAGAAGGTTTGAGTGGGACTTGATCCTATAGTAGATGCCGCCAATGCACCTTGCTACAGACTGTCTAAACAGCTGGCCAACTCACCAGAAGGTCCACTTCCTATATAAAAAACTCGACCCACTTTAAAGTCCTCACAGAAAATTTAACCTTGAATAATGCAGACATATTGGTAAGCTTTGATATCTCCTCTTTGTTTACCAATATCCCCTTAACTGACATCTTATCTCTCTTAGAAAACGTTTTTCCTTCTGACATCTTAGATCTCTTTTCCTTTTGCCATTAACTCTGGGTACTTCTCTTGGAAGAACAAAATCTACAAGCAGATAGAAGGAACCGCCATGGGTTCCCCCCTCTCACCCCCCCCCCTTGCCAATTTCTATATGGAAGATTTCGAAAAATGAGCCATAGACTCAGCCCCACTCAAACCTTCTATCTGGCTAAGATATGTAGATGATGTGTTCTCTATTTGGCCTCATGGCCCAGTCACGTTAGACTCCTTCCTCAGTCATCTCAATAGCCTACATCCAAGAATCCAGTTTACTATGGAAAAGGAAAAGAACAATTGTTTACCCTTCCTAGACACCTTAGTCACACGCCTGCCTAATGATACACTTGCCTTCACTGTATACAGAAAACCCACACACACAGGCAGATACGTTCACAAACTCTCCCACAGCCACCCCTCTCAACAATATGGCATTATTAAAACTCTTACCAAGAGAGCCCACAATCTTTGTTCCAGTGGAACTGCCGTCACTACTGAGCTTAATCACATACACAGCACTTTCCTCTCCAATGACTACAGCGATCACAGTATGAAAAAAATAATCAGTTCCTCCCCCGTTCCCCGTCCTTCTCGTCGACAAGATTTTAAAAATGCCATCACCATACCCTACACCCATGGCACATCCGAAAAAATAGCCAGGATACTAAAAAAGTACAACCTACATGCAGCATATAAGCCCCACCGCAAACTTGCTACCCTTATCCGTTCTACGAAAGATCAGCTCCCTCCTCCTCTCTCTGCCTGGAGTTTACAAAGTACCCTGTTTCTGTAAGCTGGCATACTTTGGACAGACAGGCAGATCAGCATCCATCTGCCTGGAGGAACACAAGGCTTACATCTGTAAACACAACTATGGCCATTCAGGCTTGGCTGACCATGTTTTGGACACCACCCACAGGGTATCATGGAAGAAAACCACCATGCTCCACCACAGCAAATTCAACAAAGAGAGACTTTTCTTAGAAGCAGCAGCAGCTCTCAGAAACCAACCAAATCTTAATAAATACGGTTGCATTAAGCTTCCGAAGATTTAGGAAACACTCATCACCAGAGGTCCCACCTCACATTCCAGGCCACCTACTACCGCTCTTAGAGGGCGCTCCACCTAGATAGGACTTTAGTGTCACCCACGTGGTTGGGCTTAGTGTTGTATGATATTTGTGTGCATGTTACATTAATTGTTTTTGTAATCCCCGTAGATATCCTAGTGACTAGGACAAAATATAGGAAGTATTAAATTTTATTTTAATTCTTTTTGAGTGTTGTAAAAAAAATCCATTAAGCCTCCAACATGATGTCTGTTATCTGCAAGACTCAAGTTGTTTCTCCAGTGTGATAGACCTCCAGCAAGCCAAGTTTCTTCTACCCTTGCATAAGTTGAAGTTGTTTCAATTTTATACTACTATCCTTCAGTCTCTCTTAGTGTTCATAGTATTAGGGCATGTTAAATAAATTTCCTAACCTACAGCTAAATATTGTGTGAATGTACATCCACAAGATTCTAGGCTTGTAAAGTAGAAGAATGTATCCTATGTTAAATCAAGATTAAACATAAGTGCCCACATGATCCTTATAATCATTTCCTGATACTATGATAGTCCTAGATAATTAAGTTTACATTATTACTAGCTAACAAGTTTCATCCAAATTAATCCAAATAAATTAAGATGTTATTTGTCAGTATGACGCCAATAACTTCATTTCCTTATGCTATCCCTGTTTGTTAATCATTCCCTTTGTCATTTTGTTCAGGTGAATGTCTTGCATTAGCTCTACTCACACATTCCTAAATAGGAATATGTGAGTAGAGCTAATGCAAGACATTCACCTGATTAGAAATTAAATTAAGATATTGGAAAGTAATTTGACATCATTAGATGTCAAATTACTTTCTAATATCTTAATTTTTCTGTTGTTGATGTTATCTGTTCACTCCTATATTATCTTGCATACTGCTGTAACCTATGGAATGGTGCAGTATGACATTTTCTGTCCTTGTGTTAGCAATCAACCTACCAATTACACTTTTCCATGCCTACCTGCATGCTCTTTTGCATACATTTGTCTGTGGTCTGCATGACACAGTTCGACAACTTGCAGATCTCTGTTCTTATCTAGTTCCTTACTTATGCAGGCTTCACATGCTTGATTCTGTGTTCATCCAGTTTGTATGAACACAGATTCATTCTCTCTTCCTAATCATTTCCTATAATAACCATTCCTATCATTAATATATAATAACATTATTATATAATGTGAGCAAGTTGCTAAAACATGACCTTCCTTTAGTAAACCCATGCTGTTTGTTGCAAGTAGAGATTCTCTGTCAACCCATTTCTGAATGCGAGCCCTAACCAACTTTTCCAGAATCTTCACCACCACTCCTGAGATACTGATTAGTCATTAGTTGGATATGTCAGTCTTTACACCACCCTTATGCAATGGGATTACCATACATTCTTTCCGCTCCTGAGAATCGAATTATATAGTCTGGTCAAGGGAATAGCTAGTTCAGCTGAACACTCTTTTAGCATCCTTGCTGATATCCCATCAGTTCATGTTGCAGAATTCTTATTCAGTTTGTGCAACAGCTCTAATACTTTCTCTTCACCTGCATGAGTTTTCTTATACTGTGAAGAGGCATTGGTGAATTCAATGTTTCATATTACTAGGTTGATAGCTTTTAGCAAAATGGCTCATTAGTAGAATAATCACTTCTGCATCAATCACCCACATACCATCTGCATTCAGTAGAGTTTTCCTTTCAAATTCGTTATTTCTTTTACTTGCAGCATAACGGGTTGTCTTTAACTCACAGAGCCAGTTTCTTTTCATACTTGGACTTAGTTTTCTGTATAACACTTGTGACTCATCTGGCCTGCTGCTTATAATTATCATAACTGATATCATCCTTATGCACATGATATTCCTTCCACATCACTTTTTTTTAACGAATTTCTTGGTTAATTTGATTACACATCCATTTCGCTCCCACTTTATTCTTCAAACTCTAGGGATACATTCTGATATTGCATCATTAAAGTATTTTTAAACACTTCCCACACGTTGTCGATATCCTTTCCATTTAATAACTGATACCATGGTACAGAACCCTGCATACCCCCCCCCTCAGGTGATCATAATTTCCTTCTTTGTAGTTCAGTATGTAACCTTTTCTGAATGGAACATTCATAAACTTAGCAACTTCTCATGTGAGTAGCTCCTGATCACTGTCACCAACTGGAGATGGAATAGTTACATCTTTAACCGAAACCTCCTCTGACACTATAATCAGATCTAACAATCTTTGACCTCGAGTTCTTTCTGTCACATACTGCTTGAGGAAGTTGTTCTGCAACAGCTCAATAAATTCAGTTTCTTTCTTCTCATTCAATTTCACAGCTACCCAATCAATGTTTGGATAATTAAAGTCCCCCATTATGATTACTCTTTTTGCACCCATCGTATTTATTTGGTGATGCATTTCTTCGTCACTCGCCACCTATCCGCCAGGTCTGTAACAACACTCCACTATTTATTTAATCTTGTTAGGCTCCACCTCAAACAAGATGGCGTCAAACTCTCTGCCTCATGAACAGCTGTTACTAGTATTGTAGTCATAGGTCTCATTTATCGCACTTATCCTTCCTAAAAATACTATACAATTTTGCACTTGATACCAGTTAGTACATCTGCTTCTGATAGTCGGGTTTCATTAATGCCTATGTAAAATCTTGTATAGAAAGAAATTTAGAATAAAAGTTTTTCTATACCGATATTACTTGGGAAATAAAATATACTTGTAATTTGATTAATACTTAACTTATTTTGCTGTAATAAACCTGAAAAAAATGTTAGCATAAATTGTAATAAGAAAATTGTGCAGGCAAAGAAATAACTCAGATGGGATTAAAAATGTAAGACCTGAGGCTATCGCAACTTGTGAAGGTCAATGAAGTACGGGGTTCCCAACTTAACTCAGCGACCACAGGGTGGCTGAGAAGACCCCTCCAGGAAAATCCGGGCTATTGTATCTGTAGGAGTTCCAAGGTCGGGAGAGCTGAATAAAAGAGGGAAGAATCGATGAAAAAGGGGCTTTTCGGTTCTGGCTTTCTGTTCCTGCTCTTGCTACGGGGAGTTTCCTGTGTCCTGCTGTTCCAAGGACGGGGATCCACGTCCCGCTAGCCGAAGCCCGACGATGATAGGAGGTTCGTAATAGCAGTGACGGTCTATTCCAGAGTTCCCACTGCTAAATTCCTTGGCGATCTCCACATGTGACGTATCATCGATGTCATAAAAAATGCTCTTGTGTGAATTTAATCGGGAAGTAGAAGAAAGTGTCAACGATCTCTAGGATCTTGTGTAATGACCTGGATGACAAAGTAGCAAGTAAGTAAGACTTTTTGTATAGAACTTTCCTAGATGTGAAATTTGTGGCAAAGATTGCTGAATTTATAGTTTGTTAGCATTAAGAACAGTAGTAAAGACGGGAGGCCATTTTGTTAAATTAACTGTGTTAATAAAAAAAGTAGTTTCCAGAGTTATGAGGAATTAGATAATGTTATATATTGAAGAGGGAATTGTATGTGAAAGTAGTATGCTTAATAATATTTATAGTCTGAGTTAAATTAATGTAAAGCGTATACTAGTTTGCTTCCGTGTCTGATTTATATGTGAGCGTATTTATTACATTAGTCATTGAGCTTAAGTGAGAAATGTTTAATTAATCAAGTGGAGAACCAGACATGTGATTTTTATATTATTTCCATGTCATTTTATTTAGTGAATTTGAGTTGGATTATTTTAGTATGTATAGTGTTACCCCTTTATATGTATCTTGATTTAGCATGAATAAATTGTTTTATTTGTCAAATAACTTGCCTGATTCTGCCTGACCAATGCACTTCTCATAAAAAGATAGAACCTGTGTGACCTTAAGAGTAAAAGTGGCCACAACTGACGAATAGTAGATTTAAGCATTGATTGACTTAAGGATAATTATTAGAGATATTTCCGTGTTGTGCTGGACGCTATTCTTGCAAGTATTGGAAAGATATACAATTCCTCTACGTGATCTCTGATGGTGCAGTCATAAATACAAATAAATTTTCAGAGATCAGTATGAGAAAAAGCCAGCTATTTAGACAAAGGAATTGGCTCCTGCCAGAGACAATTCCTAAATTCTAAAATGAGGAGGGGGGGGGGGATTAAATTGATAGACTGAAAGGATTAAAGGTGATAGACTATTTCAAGCAACGAGTTTACAACTTGGAGTTATGACTGTTAAGTTAAGTAAGTCAAGTTAAATAAGTAAATAAGCAAAGAGAAGAAATATTGAAGTACAAACATAAAGTACCATATAAAAATAAACATTTTTACTCCTACAATATGAGGTTCCACTATATTAACCAAGGCAACAAACTCTACTACTTTGTTTGTGATACTCCTTACCTGCATGCTCTTTTGTATACATTTGTCTGTGGTCTGCATGACACAGTTCGACAACTTGCAGATCTCTGTTCTTATCTAGTTCCTTACTTATGCAGACATCACTTCACATGCTTGATAGGTACGAACTGGGTGAACACAGACTCGTTCTCTCTTCTATAATATTTCCATAATAGTAACCATTCCCATCATTAACAGTTATCTAACATTATCGCTCTTACACACAGATTCTCACAATTCCTCCCATCAGAAGTCACTTTCCCTCACTCTGTGTTAGGTTTTATATCAATTAATAATTTTTCAAGATTCCTGATTCCGAATGCATTTGAGTGTAGAATGTCCCTCTTATACAAATTAAATCTTCCCTCAAACTCACTCCACACATCTAAATGTGGGGGGGGTCTGTGTTTTCAGGATATATTAGAAATATTTAATTAATGGGAATTCTGTATTTGGCTGGTACACTTAAACTAATCAGTAATGAAAAGCACATTTACATATTGGTGGTTTAGTATTAGAATGAAAATGAACCATGTTGTGAAAAACAATCTTCCCAAAAAAGTCGCAATGCTACGTGGCTTCAAGCAAAATTTATTTTGGCATTAAATACAGCATGCAGATCCAGTGCACTATATTTAGTGACAATTAGAGAATTACAGTATTTAATATAATTAGAGACAACTGGAATTTATGAATTTGTATAGTGAAAAGCATCCTTTCTCCAAGTCATCATATTGCACAGATGTAAACTCAGATTGAAACTTTATTGCACCACTAAATTAAGTACATATCCTAATAACCTTTTGCAAAGTAATTGATGAGGGGAATTTATTTACTTCGTGAAGCTGAAAATGAAAAGCATTTATGTGATATGGTTTTTTTTTTCATAACTAATAAAAAAAAAAATCTTGTAATATTCAAAAAAAAAAAAACTTATGCAGTTGCTTCACAAATATGGGTCCTTACTACAGATGTTCCATGACTTGTAAGTCATGATTGCTGTTTTTACCCTGTTGAATAGTAATCAAACAATAACAGACAATTCTAAAAAATGCACCACCTTAGTAGCTAATATAAGATAACTAAAACAGTCAATAATTTTCAAATTTTAAAAATAAATAAATAAAATAACTAAATATAAATAAAGTTAATACTTTTAAAATCTGCTAATCTTTAACCCCCATAAAGGGAGATAAAGATAATTTTCCTTGGAGATAATTGGAGAAATTATCCTTGGAGAGTTCAGGAAGAATGTTGGCAGCTGCTCTCATTGATAGTATTTGTAAATTACCCTCTCACTGACTGCACATTTTCTCTCTATCTATAATACAGGAAATTCTCCTGTATTATACAGTTCTCTCCTTCCCTCAGATCTACTTCCACATGAAAATTTCTAAATCATATTATTCACCATTATCATATCTTGGTAATAGACTTAACACTCTCCCCCCCCCCTCCTTCTGATCCTCAGTTCATTGGCCACACCACTGTATTGTTACTCCATCACTTGAATGAGTTAATAGTAATACGGTTGTCATTTATATAGATATAAATCATAATATAGACATCATTACTTATGTATAAAAAATTAACTATTTATATTAGCATAAAATCTTTACCCATAGGCATCTTTATTATGAATGAATTATTTATTTATTATTTGGCATGTGTAATACAGTAATAATAATTACTGTATTACACATCTGAGTTGTGATCCAGTCTAGTGCTGACGGTGCAGCTTGGAGAAAATTGGACCAGTCACCTTGATAAGCACAGACTGCATTAACGCAGATCGTCGCCTATGTGAGGAGCTTAAGGATTTTTTTCAGACATAGCCAAGTTAACCGGTCTTGGGCGTGGACAGCAGGGTTTTTCTCTCCAGATTATTTGGGGGGGGGGGGTTCCCCCCTCCCGCAAGCAGCAGCAAACCAGCCCCGTGAACTCGCACAGTTACAGCCATATAATATACCAGGAGGCATAGGGCTAGTCACCTTATCCTCAGGATGGATATGACTTAGAAGGGCTTAAGATAGCTCTGTAACAGGCCAGTAGGCCTGGCACATAGAAGGAAGAATATGAGAAGGAATGTGTTCCAGAATTTACCACAGATCATGGTGACAGATTTTTGGTTATAACAGCAAAACATAATCGACGCACCACAACAGGTCAGCTTGCAAGTTGGCTCCATTCAAGCACAGATACCCCAACATGCTGTGGCAGGATGTCTAAAACAAGTACATTTATATGCCCAAAAGCCTATAGTCTGTGTCCCTTTATCCATAGCTCATCATAGAGCATGCTTCCTGTGGTGTTATATTCATAAAAATTCAACAAGACACCAATAGACTAATGTACTCTTTACAGATAAGTCGTTTTAGTCTTTCCTCCGATTTCAGATGATACTTGATCTGGCGTGAAAGTGGTATTGCTTACCATCAAAAGAATGTTCTTGAAAGGGATAGAGGTGTGGTGAGGTTATGGTATGAGGAGGCATTATGGTTAATAAACACACCAAGCTACAAGTGCTGGAAAAAAGGACAGTGACTGGTGAACGATATTGCAATGAATTCTTTAATGTCATGTTCGATTGCTTCGTAGTGCTGTAGGCAAAAAATTCATTTTTATGGATGACAATGCAACACCACATCGTACACGAACAGTGGAGATACTTCTGGAGACTGAGGATATTAATCAAATTGAGTGGTCAGCACACTCTTTAGATCTCATATAACACGTGTGGAACACAGTAGGGAGACTCATTGCTGCTCAGAATTCCCCTCCAGAAAACAAACAAGGCCTTATATTTGATCTGAAGGAGAAATGGGCTAGTTTGCCTAAAGAACTCTTGAATCACATGGGTGCTAAGCATAGTGCAACATTTTGAGAGCTGCATCACAGTTCGGGGTGAACATATTCCATACTGAAATGTCTCTCCATATGATTTTCTGTAAGCACTGTACATTAATTCCTCAACTGCGTCCTTAGGAAATTTGTAACTTTTGCCAGAATTTGTATAAGATTTATAACGCATTTTTTCATAATATAATGTATTACTATGTTGACAATGAATGTATGTCTGCATTTGACTGTAGTCATGAGAATTTTTTCATATTGAGTTCATCCTTAGCTTTTGGACACCAGTGTGGTACATTGAAGATAACTTGAAGTTCTGTGTTGGCAAGCCTATTGTTCTGATGAAAGCAGGATATTTCATTTTTATCTGCATTTGGGCATAGTCTCCATTTCTTAAGGTAATCCCCTTTTGAGTTCCTAGCTGGATATTAGTTTCTTCCAATATTAACAGTGATGTCACCTGCGTAACAGAATCTTTTGGCTTCTTTATCAAGGAGTTCTGAAATACAGGTAACCCTCGTATAACGCGTTACTTATACAACGCAGTTTCTATATAACTCAGTCTACAAATTCTAGTAATCCTTTATCTTTTTTTTTATATTTTTCGCTGTGTGACTTAAATATCAAATTTTATCTTCGTTAAATTTGTGTGTGCCTGTATCGCGCATGTAGTTATAAGTAGCGAATTTATATTAGGGGAAATACCCTTTAGCACACATGTACATCAATTGTTTACCATATAAAGTGTTTATTTTGAAAATTGTCTTCATTTTCTGCTAGGAGAGTGCATTAAGTAGTTAATCTCAAGCTGAGCACTTTATTTTCTGATGATTTACATACAATATGTAATGGTTTTTTTATGTAAAAAATTTATTTTTATAGTAATGGCCACTTTAGAGGACATTTGCAATATGGTTGAAAACGAAATTAGTGAATTGATGGGGAAATAGATTTAAATGAGGAGGAACTGGTGCAATTAATAGATGACAGCGAACCAAATGGGGGGGGAGTTCTGCCAAAGATTCTGATTGTGATGAATCCTTTAAAGAATTCAGTTTACAGAAATTAGCAGAAGGATTGGACTTGGCAAGAAGGTTAGAAAGTTATTTTAAGAATAATGATCCCTCAATGGAGCGCTCTGGAAAATTCACAAGACAACTGGATATTTGTTTAGCTCCATATGATGAACTTAATAAAAAAATGCAGCATAGTGGTAAGCAAGGTCTTATTACTTACTTCTTGATAATTAAACAAGCCAAAGTATGCAATGAGAATTATACAAATGATGTCCAAGAGATTTCAAGTGATGACGTCGTCTGGACACTTGTAAGTAAAGAACATCTACGAAATGTTAGTTTTGAAGACAGTGATGACGATTAAAATATGCAGCTTATTTTATTTTGCCTAAAACATTATATTATGTGCAATGAAGTTTCTTCCCGGAAACTCGGGTTTTTCATCCTGTAAACTCAAGAAAATCGACCATAGTACCCACATTATTTCAGACAGTAACATATCCTGTTAGGGGTTAGGTACCAAGAGATGGCAGCACTTGTGTGCCAGCCTCTTCATCGGTGGCTGCCTATAATTAGTGATAGACATAGGCCAGCTATCTCTGATTGGCTACCGGTGGAGATTGAACTGCCCACTTAGTCTCCCAAAGCTAGATCGGGTATAAAGGCCTCGCTTACTCCCTATAAGGGAATAAAAGGCGTTAGCTGATTTATTTATTTTTATATAAGTTTATACTATGTATTTGTTTCATAGTTTATGTTTTCTTAACTTAAATGAATTATCTGAATTAAATAAAAATATTTTTTGTTGGATATGTCATTGTTATTTATATAGTTAAAAAAAAAAAAGATTTCGGGGCGTAACCCTTCTTTTTCTATGTGATCCAAGTCTCGCATAACGCGATTTATATAACGCAGCATTTCTATGGAACCTAACATCTGCGTTATACGAGGGTTACCTGTATACAGATGAAAAAGGAAAGTAGCTAATATTGATCTCTGAAGATAGATGATTTTTTAGTTATTTTCTGTTCACTAATTTGTTTTCCTAGAGTCACTTCATACCTGTTGCTTAGCATATTGTTTACTAAAGGAGATTGTAGTTAGGCAAGAGATGACTAATAAGTTTATATATTAGACTCTTCCTCCAAACTTAAGTTACCGTTTGATGAATACTCTAGCTGGTTTGAGTTATTTTTGAAAGCCTGCTTTTATAAATGATGTGATTGATATGACTTGAACACCTTTTTAGACCTAACAGCAGCTGCTGTTAGGTCTAAAACTTGTCTGTTCCATAGGTATTTGATCCATGAAATGTGGTTATCTTGAAAATAAGCCTTTCTAGGAGTTTGTATATGTGCAGCTCTATAGGAGTTGATCCTTTGATTTACCAGATTTTAGTAGAGTAATGATTTTTTGTCTTCTTAAATTGTTTGAGTTGAATATCAGTTTTCAGATTATCAGAAAAATATTATGCAAGCCACTTTTTGACATTTGTTTCCAAGTTCAGGAAAAATTCCATATGAATTTTATCAAAACCAGGAGCCTTGCTGGCTTTTGTCTTTCAACACTAAATCAGTGTCTTTGATAGAGAGAGAGAGAGATCTTGAAAATTCTAATTCTGATAGGCAAATTGATTTAAGTTGGTAAAGTTCTATTCAGTTTTATCTTAGTTGATTTGTAATTCCAGTTTTACAGCAGCATTTTCTCCAACAAGGCATATATCATCCTCATATCGTAATATTATTGTTCTGTTTTTCTCTAACACATTTTTCTAATGCTAAATTAAAAAAGGATGGGTAGAAGGGCATTTCCTTGCTGCAATCCTGTCTTAATATCAAAAGGTTCAGATCTAATTTCATTAGTTAATACCATGCTTCGGCTGTCAGTGGTGCAAATTTTGATTAGTAGCTGTATTATCTTATGCGGTATTCCTAGGTTCATCTAATATTCCCCAGAGGCCTTCTCTGTGAATGCTATCTTGTGCTTTTCTAAAGTGTACAAATAAAATATGGACCTGCAGATTATCATTTTATCATTCATAGATCTTGAAATATTTATGATGTGATTAGTGATCTCATTTGGTGGAACTTCAGATTGTTTCTTGAATCTGCTTGTAGTAACCTTCTACTTGCATAAAAGGCTCTATGTTCTCCTATTCGAGTATTTGAAATTGTGGCTTGAACTCCCTGGAGGTGTCATGTAATAATAATAATTTAGCAATGAAGATTAATTGGAAGTTATGTCTACAGTCCATTCAGCTGCATCATTACCACAATCATCATTTCTGGAATATTTCCAGTACTCCATAGTGGCTGTTAAAGTTGCTTGCATATACTGATGAGTGTCTGCCAGAGGCTGGATGCTTGTAAACATAGATAATATTAATATCTTCCACCTTGATAGCAACACTGCGTAAAAGGCTGTTATTTTCTATATTTGATTTCAAGACTGGCACATGCTCGACATTATTTCAAATATATGTTGCTATTCCATGTTTGGGGATATGCTGCTCCAGTGATGTAGAAATTGGAAATAATGCACCTTCTTCAGAGTTATTCCTCTGAAGCTGTATGGGTGTCTTGGAGAAGCAGTTCATCAATATTATCTTTGAGAAAAAAAAATATGGAGAGGTAGTTGCACTCTGTGCTGCTAATACCTTTAGTTTTTAATTGGCAAATTCAGACAGAATGCTCAAGCTTTTTAGTCAGTCTTCAAAAGGATAATGTTCTATAATCTCTTGCTACTGCATGATAATAGCCAAAAGATCCTGTTAGTCTGGCGACTAGTTTTTGCTGTAGCTCATTTATTATTATCCAGGGTACACTATGAGGAGGTGAGCCAAAATTGCACCCCTATAAAATAAAAATTGTATGCTAATAGTTAATTTTCTTATGTAAGGTATCTATCTAATTGTAACTCGTGCATGTCTACTTAAATTTCCATTGTTAAGCAGATTGCACTTGAATCTACATGCACTTATACAAAAATTGAAGTTCTAAATGTGTGATTTGTTTTACATGTTGGCATTGACTGTGTTTACTGGCCTGGATGGGTGGATAGCATACTTTCTCTCCAACTAACAGACTGTGGGTTTGAATGCCACTGTGTGCATGGGTGTTCATGCAGGTCTAGGTGGCAGATGATTTTCATTGCCGTGTGTAAAATCACCACTCTGCTTATTTAATGCCAGAGGTGTGCCTTGAAAACATTTTTGTTTTGATTTCAGGAGACTCAGATTATCTAATCCTTAGCTACCCATACTATTAATGTGCTGCTGATTTACAGTGTTTTATGGGTGGGATTCATATGAAAAACCATATGGACATAAATCTTATTAGTGTCAACTATTTTTATGATCTCTTGTTTGAGAGGAAAGCTAACCAGTATATATTATGGGTATTTTGTAAAGTAGAAAGGTGGTATATATGTAATCTGATTACATATAGATGGCAGTAGGAAGATTTTTTTTAGATTAAACGTTTTATATTCAGTGTTTGAATGACATTTATGAAATATTATTCCAGATGCAATAATAGACCGAATTCACTCTTCTCTATGAGCTAAATTTTTGAAAATGCTAAATATTTCAACAGAGTGGATAATGCGAAACAGTGTCTATGAATATAAGTTGGATTTACAGCAAACCAAACAAAATACTCTTACTTCCTTTTAATGTAAGTATTGACGGGGTTTAATTTTAGGTATCAAAGGGAGCTAAAGTATCTTTTTTTGTTTTCTTTCTTTTTTTTTCTTCACTAGTGACTTTGCTTCTAAAATAAGGGAAAAAACCCAGAAAGATAGAACTTGAGGAGCATGCAACCAGGTGGCAAAGGCATTGACAGTATTCTAAACCAGATAAGTTTGGCAAAAGTGTTTGGGGGGTGGGAGAGATTCAAAGCAGTATTTCACAATATTCCATGTATAAGTTAACAGTGGGGAGAAGAAAATGAGAACCATTTTCTGTACCTTCATTACAGGAGATTGTTGAATTTTAGAAAAAAAAAAATTCAAAAGTTGTATCCTTACTGTTTTTACATTTCCCAGTTTGTTTTAGTGTTTCATGATGAATTGCATGTTTAATTTCCATGCACATGCTAAATGTCCATCTGTCTTAATTCTTAGTCTAGTATGAATGTTTGTTGCACCCAGTGTGAAGTAACCAGGGCTTCTGACCTAATGTCCAATCCTCATCTTCTTGTGGTGCACCATGTTAGGTATCTACCTGGATTCTGAATGAATGAGGATGGACTGGCAATTTAGGATTTAGCCAACTAAATTGTATTCTTATTGGCTGAAACTACAATGTAAAATGATGGTAGTACAACATGACAAAATTTCATGCCAGCTGGTGCATTGCCTGGTTAAACAAGAGCACCATTGTTTTTGCCAGGAACCAGAGTGAACAGCAAAAAGTCAGCTACTGGAACAATCCTGAAACATATCTGAACTCAACATCACCAGAGTTCAATATCAGTACTATCAACATAGGAAGCCTGAATGGCAAAGAAATGAAACTAGCAAAAGAATTAGATTAGTACCAGATTGATCCACATAATAGGGGTGACTAAAACAAAAAAAAAACAAAAACTGGAAAAATATATTATTATTATTATTATTATTATTATTATTATTTGACACTTCCAGGGAGTCCAAAGACTCATCGAGGGAGGGTATCTGCTCTACAGCTCTGTCTCCACTGCCGACCACCACCATTAGTTTTTCCCCAGACAATCACAAACATCCATGCCCACAGCGGTTATATTCAGGCATAACAATCAGTGAAAAGGAGTAGCAATAGTATTCAAAACTAAATATGAGGCTAATCTTCTTGAATGAAATTTTTAGAGAAAGCAACTGACACAATGAAAAAGGAAAAGTTGATCCTTGGAGTTGTTGGAGATCTAAATAGCAGAGTAGGAAATGATTGTCAGACATAATGACAAAAACCTGTTGGATTTCTGCTCAGGACATGGACTGGTTATTACTAACACAATTTTCCAACATAAAATTGTGCACAAATTCACATGGAGAGAAGAAGCAAGAAAGAAGGAAAGTCTCGTTGACTATGCTATTGTTGATAGTAATGTTTTCTCCCTGTTGCAGGACACCAGAGTGTACAGAGGATTTGAAATTGGAAGTGATCACTATTTAGTCTTGAGCAGGATAAAATTGAATTTCATATTGAAAAGAATAACATGTAAGAAAGTTTTAAAGCGAATAAAAGTTGAACAGCTCTCAGATGTGAACTGTAGACTAAAATACACAAAGATTATTGAAGAAAAAATGAAAGAGTTTGAGAACAGGAACCAAACCTTGGAGATTTGGTGGCAAACCTTGAAGAAAATCCTGATTGATTCAGCCAGAGAGGCATGTGGTGAGGTTGTCTGCAAGGATAGAAAAATCAGAACTCCATGGTGGACACAGGAAGTTAAAGAGGCGGTGAAGGAAAAGAAGAAAGCATATCAAAAGTTCCTGGCAAATAAGTCAGCTTGTGCTCTTAGAGAATACAGAGACAAATGTAAGAAAGCTAAACACTGTGTAAAACTAGCTCAACAAAAGTCATGGGAGGACTTTGGCAAGAACATAGAAAATAAATATCAAGAAGGTAACAAGATATTCTGAAGGCTGTTTAAAAAGCTCAGAAATAGAGGAAAGAGTGCTGTAAAAGGAATTAGAGATGATAAAGGTGACATGAAAACTGTAGAAAAGAGATATCCTTGATGTATGGAGTAATTGCTTTGAAAAATTGCTAAACGAAACAAGCAATGATCACAGCAAGGACTCAGGAATATATAATTGGACTGATGGGCAAGACTAATAAATGCTTTACTGTTTTTTATAAACTGTGAGGAAGTTAAAGAGCTTAACCTTCTTGGTTAGAGAAAAGAAACAGATGAAGATTACAGATAAAGAAACAAAGTTCAAATGATCTTTATGTTTAGAAACAGTCATTAGAAGAAACTTGGTGAAACTTCAACCATTGCAAGCAGCAACTTAAATTTTTAAGCATACAATTTCAAGAATTGGTCAAACTCCATCTTTGGTCACCCATATGTTGTGCTCAGTGCAATAATGACTCAGAGCAAAAGGTACATTGTGCTTTCATAAATCTGGGTTACTTATCTTCAGAGCAAATTTAATGAGAATTTGCCTTCCAGTTTATTTCTGGTACAAGCATATAACAGAATGATTGTTTATACAAAGGTAAAAATTCTGGACTATTTAGCCAAATACACTGTGGACAGTTCATCGGGCATTCCTTAGAGGTCTTAAAAATTTATGCCATGCGTGTGCAAGAATAGCAGATTCTTAAACAAATTTGATGGATGACAAAGGCCACCGAAAATAGTTACATTACAAATATTGCAAAAAAAAAGAAAAGAAAAGCCATTTGTTGGCTGAGTAGATATCGTTTTCATCATTCATCTTAACCACGCTACCGGCCAAGACGTCTATAGACGTCAAGGTTATCATAGATGCGAAGTGCATATTAAAATTGTAATACCATTGATATTACATTGAAATATATGATGGATACGAAATGCATGAGGATGCTATTTGATCCATAATAGCCGGTAAGTTGGTTAAATTATGCTGTATATAACGAAAATTACTTAAATACACTGAATGCGCTCTAATTTGTAGCATTTTTGTGTTTTTTTGTGTTTTCTGTTCAGAAAACCTTGATTTTGCCACATGCTGTTGTAGTACAACTGACAATGTAAACGTAAGGGCTATTATTCACTAGGAATTGCTTATGTGGCTATGTTGATTTTTCTGTAGCTATATGGCAGTGCTAACTATCAAACTGTGCAAATAAGAAGTTAATCGGGTATATGCAAATTAATAAAAAATTCAACTTTTGTTCGATTTGTGCACCCTCTATCGGCATAATGTCGAAATACCCTATAATTAACATATACTGTTTCTCTATCAAACGCCCGTTAATAGACTGTTGGTTTGCATTGTAGTATGACATAGATATGTGAAAATCCTTTAGCTGGTAGGTGATTTTTGTCATGCAGTCTGAGACCACCACTTTGCTTATTGAAGGTCTAAAGTAGATTGAAAAGGTTCAATATTTGGCCTCTAGAAAGAATCATCTTACCTTATCCCATCACTGAAATGTACTGTGGGTTTCCAGCCTATTGTGGTTAGATTGACCAAAAAAAAAAAAAAAAAATCCTCTTAAGTTATGACAAATAAATAAGAGGGTAAGAATTTTGTTGATATGGTTATGTTTCTGGGAAAATGGTTATTAAATAGACTCTGTAGATTTAGGACCCTGAAACCCATCAGCATTAATTGAGCCTACTAGGTGCAGTCCAAAAATTAATGTTTTATATGATGATGTAAACAAGATACAGCTTATTTGTTTTGACTTGGGAGGTGGGCAGAATTATCTTAAATGGATATACTCCAAACATAGTTACTTCTGCAAGCTG
Source organism: Typopeltis vanoorti (assembly GCF_054136105.1). Taxonomy (NCBI): domain Eukaryota; kingdom Metazoa; phylum Arthropoda; class Arachnida; order Uropygi; family Thelyphonidae; genus Typopeltis; species Typopeltis vanoorti. The sequence goes on from NC_143568.1 coordinate 82,334,735, forward strand.
AAAATCCTAGCAACCTTAATGATTAAAAAAAAAATATAGATATATAGTAAGAGAAGTGTTTCCAGTACTAAATTACTATTTTGTTGAGAGGCTATCTTTTTCTTAAAATTTTATCTGATACACATACACATGTGAAAGGTTGTAAGACCTGCAGAAAGGTTTTTTCACTTTCAAAATCTATCTCTAATCCAGAGTATTTTAGTAATAAGGTGTGCCACCTTTTGGCTGCTTGTATATGGAAATATGAGTTCGGCACTATTTCAACCTTGATATCACATCTGTGGGAGCCAGATGAGACCTCAGTAAAGATCAAAATTGGGCCACTACCAGACCTTCCAATAATGCATAGCATTAGACATGTCCATATGGATATATGCATTACATTATTGGATACCAAGGCAGTTTTGTGAAGTCATTAGCATCTATATACAAGTAGCCCAGTTGTGAAGCAACTTCACGTGCAAACTTTGTTTGCTTACACTTGGATAAAGGATGAAACTAAGAATATAATTTCTTGGCATCTTTAATTGAAAAAATCAAAAAGCTTTTTTTCATGACAAGAGCAACCAGAGGGAAAGTTGTAACTTAATTACAAAGGATAGAAGGTAGCCCATAGGATGGTACTTTACTCAGCAAACTGCCATAATGCGTACCTGATATTAGTGGATTATTCATAATGACACTATGCAGTGGCCTGTCCATTCCATGGACTTCATTATTTTATTAACATTTGGGTTGGTTGTGGGGGTGTAACATTTTATATCCCACCCATATCAGCTATTCTTAAAAGACTGACAGAATATAATCATGCTAACTGTTGATTCTTAATGTGCAAATATTATGCAACATTTTGGAAGAAGTTACTATAAGACATCTGTAGATAACACTGGTGCTTATTTTGAAATTTTTTTTTTCACGATAAGTTTGACTTTAATAGTAGTCTCTTTTTTGTAACAAATGATTCATATTGTAATGGTCAATCTAGTAAGCATTTGTTTTCACATTTGTAAATTATATTTTTGGTTACTTGAGAATATTTCCCCTGATTTCAAATGTATTTGAATACCAGAAACATTTCTGTGTTCCCTTCCTACCAAACTCCAGTTTTAAATCATCACTCAAATTTATAAGGCAAAAAAAGTCATTAAAGTAAAGTTTTTTAAAATATCTAACTTTCAGAGTTATTCTTAAATTGACTTTGCTATTAAATTTTATAATCCTTGGTTTATTTAATTTTTATGTTTTTATTGGCAGGTGACAAGTGGATCTATCTTGATCCGCATTACTACCAATCAACTGTGGATGTCTTAGTACCTGATTTTCCTATTAAGGCATGTAGGTTTTCATTATATATATATATATATTTCATATGTAACATAGGGAACAGAAAGAAAATACATAGTGTAAAGAAAATATATTTGTCCATTAAGAATTATTTGATTACCATCAAGTTAGTTTGATGGTATATGACCAGAAACTACCAAAAAAAAAAAAAAAAAATCCCAACTCAAAATTCTAATAAGAGGAAAAAAATTTAAAAAATAAAAGTTAAGGTAAAATTTTAGAAAGAATATAGAAGATAAATATCATGAAAATGTATTGAAAATAAGAAATGACAGAATTTCTTATTTTTAGTTTTGAAGAAGTGATAGGAAATGCTCACAAGGAGTTCTATCATTAGTGCATTTCAGTATTGAAATAAAAAAAATAAAAAAACTATTAGAAATGTGAAATCCAGCTGGCATTGATGATATTCAATTAGAAATACTAGATTATAAAGTATAAAAGTTTATAGTGGCTACACTGTATAATTCCAGATGACTAAACTATCAGTTGTACCATTTCTAAAAATAGAAATAAGACAATGCGAGAATTAACACAAGAAATCTCTGAGTATTTCAGATAAGATTCATGAAAGCATACTTGATAAAAGACTAAGAGAAAATTGAGAATAAACTGAATTCAGGTCAAATTGGGCTAGATATTTATTTTAAGACATAGTAGAAGAATCATTGTAATATAACTAGAGTTCTGTATTTAAGTCTTGTAGATTTAAAAATGGCATTTAATGAGTTTCAAAGAGAAATGCTGCTCAAAATGTTACATTTGTATGGGGTAAATTATAAAGAGCAGTATATAGCCTATCTAGTTGACTCTCAGCAAATTTGTAATGACTTCAGGAATAGTTTGTTAGAATGGATAGTTTGTCTTTAGATTAGAATTGCACCTATGTGGATTTGGTTGGGACTTCTCATTATGGTATTGTAGTCTGCGAGTGAGTTATGATATTTACTATAGTAAAAAGTGGCTGTACTTCAGTCATAAGACAATAGTTAGAACTAAAAAATGTACAAGAAGATAGTTTGTAAAATCAGATGTAAGACTAGAAACACATGCCTCCTCCCCCCAACTCTTCATCATCTATATGCATCATGTTATGAAGGATAATAGCATTAAACCTGATATCAGAACTGGAATTTGAAAATCAATTCTCTACTTACATAGCTTATAATTTGCTAACTTACTAACTTAAGTGAATAATTGCTATGACAACTTCAGTATGAAAATTGAGACTAACGTTTTCTTCATAGGAATATGAAGAAAGCAGTAACTATATTCTCAGTGGTGAATTTATAGAACAGAAATATTTTGATTATTTATTGACAATTTTTGTGAAGATGGCAAATTAAACATAGAAATTGATAACAGTTTAAACAAATCAGATATGGTAGAAAGTCAGAAAAAACAATGTTTCAAATCCATAAGTTAAAATAATGTTTAACTTGTGGATTTGAAAGTTAGGTTAGAAATAAGTCAACTACAGATATGACAGAAAAATTATTGGAATGAACAAATAGGATCAACCTAAAAATGAAGATATTAGGAAGGAACTTTATCGTTAGCATTTAAAGATGTGAGAATAGAATTAATCTAAGGTGGAATATGGTAAAGAGCCAGTAGTTCCTTAGAAGACCAAAATATGATCTGAAACTGTTGGAAACTGCAAGTAGCATTAATTTGGAAGAAAATTGTTGATTGGAAGCCAGTAATCTAAATTTAAGTATGTTTTACTGTCATAATAACCATAACCCACCCATGGCACCAGTGTACTTGAGGTTTATAACCTTTCATGGGTAAGAGTCACATAAAAGAAAATCCTTAAACTTTTTTGAGGATATATATATATCATTAAACCTGCAGACAGTGTCTGCACATAGCAAATCTTATTATGGTTTATGTAGCAAAGGCATACAGAGAATATCTAATTTTATTTCGTGATGATTTGGATTACTGATCACTTCTTTCTTCAGATGTGTGATTTGTACAGTTTGTACAAATTTAAAATAAAATAAAATAAACATATGGCTATGCATTAGTCATATACAAATTAGAAATGACCTCTCTATATATATTGTGTTGCTAGTTGTTTTGAAGTGTTCTATACAAGTTGTTCAATGGCTTATTGCTAGTGTATCATTTCTTGGATATGTAATAGGGATCTGATATGTTTTACATATCAGATCCCTATTACATATGCGATATGGATCACACTATATTCTTTGCTGATTGGTTGGGAATCTCCGATTTTAGTGTCTAGCATATGTATTCCAGACATTATAATGTCTGGAATACATATGCTCAAGTGAATCATTCCACCTATGAGATTTGAGCTGTTTCTCCTGGCATATTGACTCAGGCATTTAGTTGTAGTGTCTTGAAGGATGAATACAGAGATATGCAACACTTCCTGTGTGGTGAGATTTTATGGAAGAAACTTGTCTCCTTCACCATGACAGAATATTCGCTATCTCCTGTATCATACTGTAGGTACTATTGCAACATAGAAGTCAGTGGTGTGCAAAAACTTTGCTGGCTGCACAGAGGAGTACAAATCTTGACTCATTAATATGGTCCAGGATATATCCGACTCGTGTGATGAGTCAGATATCACAAACTTGTGGTGAGCTTGCCTGAATAGGTGATATCGACCTATTTTAAATCATTTGTTTTAAAAGATTCTAGTGGTTACATATAATTGTTGTCATGTGATGCTTGCCATGGAAATGTTAGCTGATTGCCATGCATTATCCTACTGTTGTTAAACTTTAGTTCATATTTATGAATTTAGGGACACGAAACACATGTTGAAATGATCATTTTACTAATTATTAATAAAATAACACTTGACGTTTCAACCCCCTATATTGAGGTCATCATCAGAAGGATACATGTGTATACGGAACCAAGCTACATGCTCTTGCACCTCTATACCAGTAAATTAAATCTAAGCTGTTGATTAATCTTTTTTTTAGCCTGACCTCTAGCAATAATTGTGTTGTGTTGGTTTGAGTTGTTTTGTGTCCCTAAATTCATAAATATGAATGCTGATCACCGTGTAACCTTAAAAGAAAAAACTTTAGTTCACTTTTATACTGAGAATGGAATATTGCACTTATTTCAAAATACAGGTAACCCTCATATAACGCGGTACTTATACAACACGGCCTACAAATTGTAGTAACCCTTTACTTTTGTACTGTACTTTTGCATTCTGTGTAATTCTCAACAAATAGTGCAATTAGAGACAGCTGGAATAAAAACGGTGCTAACTAATGAATCACATGTCCCCTCTCACAGAAACTATGCTGTATAGACTCAAGCAAAATCATATGTTGCACTGAAACACAACATCTAACTAAAAACTATTGTCCAATTTTTCAATTATGAAATAAGTGTTTGTTTGATTGCATTTGAAATCTCAATGTCATTATGGCAGATCACAAAGGCTAACTTGAAATAAAATTTTACCAAGAATTGAAACATGCCATATAATGAATGTGTGAGTTCGTCTGCCAGCTCAAATGCAAACAAGCAGCCATAAAATTCAACCAAGGGTTGAAACTTTTGTGTGAGTTGAGCCAGTCGGTAATGAGAAGTTCCATCGGAACGATAAATGACACGCTGTCGTGAATGTGTTAAAAAACTAATAGTGAATGTTGTTATGACAGTTTCAGATGTTATGGAATTCGATTGAAGAGAATTAGCATTTCAACTCAACACTTGTCGGTTGCCTTTATCTTTGGGTCGCGCGATCTTTTTTTAATACCGCACCAATCATATGCACATCTTTATAGCTGCTCTCTCGTGTAAAATAAAATTCAACTTGTACGTATTGTAATAATTAAAAAAAAAAGTTGAATAATTTATAAGCATATAAAAGGATATAACCTGTAAATTGTTGACGTGGCAGCAAAATTCTCAGACATGCCACCTCTAGCACGAGTGCCATAGGTTCGCCATCTAGGGTTTACTGTATAAAGTGTTTATTGTTGAAAATTGTCTTTGTTTTCTGCCAGGAAAGTGCATTAAAAATCATAAGTATATTATTCTCAAGCTGAGCAGTTTATTTTCTGGTGAGTTACATACATATGCAATGCTTTTTTTTTTAATGTAAAAGTATATTTTTATTGTAATGGCCACTAAAACTGCAACAAAAGGGGAAAAACCAACATTGAAGAGGAAATTCATTTCTCTCTAAGAAAAAATTAAAATCTTGGATTGGTTGAAAATTGTAAAAAAACCAGGAGTTATTGCAAGGACTCTGAATCAACAATTCAAACAATCAAACAGAATAAACATAAAATCTGAGAAAGTGTTATTGCTGGGTAAGTGCAAAGCGCATTGCTCATGTATGCGATATTCTAATAGAAAAAATAGAGAAATCTCTAATGATTTGGATAGAAGATTGCACTCAAAAGAAAATTCCTTTGGATGGACACCTTATTAAGCAAAAAGCTCTCAAAGTTTATCAACATTTAAAGGAACTTGATCAAGATTCTTCAGAAAAAATCTCTCAGCATGGATTTTGTGCCAGTAAGGGTTGGTTCGAAAACTTTAAAAAGCGGTTTTCTTTGTATAATCTTAAAATCTAGGGAGCATCAGCTGCCCGGAAATACCGGAAAAAAAGCAGAACTTTTAAAAATCATTGAAGAAGGTGGTTATAGTGCACACCAGGTGTTCAATGCAGGTGAATCTGGGTTATATTGGAAAAAATTGCCAAAACACACCTATAGTTTGAAAAATGAAAGATCAGCTCCTGGATTCAAAGTTTCCAAAGATAGAATTACTTTACTGTTTTGTAGTAATGCATCAGATGATTACATGACAAAACCAAAGTTTATTAACCGATCCGCAACTCGTGCAATGAAAGGGTTTGACAAGTTCACCCTACCTATTTATTGGCGGGCCAACAAAAAGGCATGGGCTACAGCAAGCATGTTTGAAAATTGGTTTTTCAAGTGTTTTGTACCCGGTGTACAAAGTTACACAAAGAAAAAGAATATGGACTTCAAAATTCTAGAAATTTTAGATAACGCACCAGGCCATCCAACAAATTTAAGCCATCCAAATATTAAAATAACTTTTTTACCACCTAATACTACTTCACTTCTTCAACCACTCGACCAAGAAATAATATCAACATTTAAGTCATATTATATTCGGCGAATATTCCAATTAATTTTGGAAAAAATGGAATCTAATTCAAACATGACACTGCCTCAAGCATGGAAAGAGTTTTCAATATTGAATTGTGTGAAAATTATTTCTCTGTCCATTAAGGAATTATAACCCTCTACACTGAATACTTGCTGGAAAAAAATATGGCCTGAAGCCATTCTGGAACAAAATTACGTACCTCCAGTGGATGCTGAGCTAAGTCGTATAATAAACGTCGCATAAATTTTTGGTGGAGAGGGCTTTCGCGATATGGTTGAAAAACGAAATTAGTGGATTAATTGATGGAGAAACAGATTTAAATGAGGAGGAACTGGTACAATTAATAGATGGCGGGGAAAGTTCTGCCGAAGATTCTGATTGTGATGAATCTGTTAAAGAATTCAGTTTAAAGAAATTAGCAGAAGGATTGGACTTGGCAAAAAAGTCAGGAAGTTATTTTACGGATAATGATCTCTCAATGGAGCACTCGGAGAAAATTCACAAGACGGTTGGATATTTGTTTAGTGCCATATTATGAACTTAATAAAAAATTGCAGCATAGTGGTAAGCAAAGTCTTATTACTGACTTTTTGATAACTAAACCAGCCGAAGTATGCAATGAGAATTATAACAAATAATGTCCAAGAGATTTCAAGTGGTGACGACCTCTGGCCACTTAAAGAACATCTACGAAATGTTATTTCTGAAGACAGTGATGACGATTAAAATATGCGCTTTATTTTATTATGTCTAAAACATTTATGCATTATGTGCAATGAAATTTATGTGCAATTTGTAATTTTTATAATTTTATACTATGTATTTGTCTCATAGTTTGTTTTCTTAACTTCCATGAATTACCTGAATTAAATAAAAATATTGTTTTTGTTGGATGTCATTGTTGTTTATATAATTTTAAAAAAAACGATTTCGGAACCTAACCCTACTTTTTCTATGTGATCTAAGTCTCTCATAATGTGATGTATATAATGCAGCATTTCTATGGAACCTAACATCCGCATTATACGAGGGTTACCCGTATTTGTTATTATTCATGATAACTGAAATGAAACTTTATTTATTTATTTAGTATTTTAAAATATTATATTTTGTATTTTATTTTAAAATATGAAATTGCAAACTTTGAATATTTGAGTACTAAACTGAAATCTTGCGTGGATATTTCGTCTGTATTCTTCTAGCTTCTATTTTCACAACACCACCAAAATTTCCACTAATATCTGAGCTATTGTTCTCCATAGTATCCCTAGTATTTATATTTTAACTGCGCCCTTTGGGATATTTAGTTTAAGATATCTTATACATAAACAGAAAGGAACTTAAATAACTGAAAGTGCAACTATTGCAGTCGTGACACTACTTCTTATTACTCAACATTTATTCCTTAAACTTCCCGTTTCTTAACATTAATTCCCCGCGTGGTTAGGCTCGAATGTTTCTAAGCGGTGCATTGGATTAGCAATATCAGACAATTTCTTTTATCATTAAACAAAAGGTTTATTATTTCTCTAAACATGGTACATATCAAAATACACAACTAAATTACTTACACACTAAAATTAGCTTAATACAAGTAGTTGGGCTATGATTCGACAAAGGTTACTATGATCATGTCGCCACAAAATTTTTTATACAAAACATGAATTCACTTAACATAAAAGTTTTAGATCATCACACATTAATAGATTATTCATCTCCAAGTACACTAACAAATACATTAACTACCCTAGCACATATTTATGACAATTCCGATTCTCTACACATCACACTAGGCATTCAAATTCCTCAGGCTACTTGGTTACTCAATTTACACTAATCAAACTCAATATTCATTAACACACAACTATGTCATTAACTTTCCTTTTACAATATAGTAGACACTCAAGATTCTTAGGATAATTAATTATTCACAAATTATCAACTCTAGCTAGCTTACTTTTAACACTCTCTGTCAAACTCTAAAGTCCTATTATAATTTCTCCCTAATCACTTTAACAGTTCCGTAATATGACAATGGTATCTATCACATACAACTTCTAGTTAACATAAGACAAAATTCACAATGCCTTTCTTTAGCTTCACTTACGGGCCTTCACCTTCTACTGAATGAACTTGCTTGCATAACTTCTTGCAGTTCTGGGCTATATGAACATCTGTGCCGTCGGCTGTACTATCCAAAACGAGGACATCGATATTTTCACAGCTTCCTATGACTCTGGTATATTTCTCTTTCTACATAGGAATACGGGAATATCTTTCCCGTTCACCTTCGATTCCTTGTTGTGGCATGAGGATATATGCCATATCTCTCCACTCAGGAACACCGTGAAATCCATTAGAAAACCAAACTAAAACCACCGCGACTATCCAAACGATTCTTCTCTTCTCGCTAAAAGGCAAAAAGGCCTCAAGCCTCCTTGACCACCTAAACGTCTTCCCCAAGACCCAAAAGAGCCTACTCCTCGAAAATCCAAAGTCAAAAAGAAAAAGCCTTGAAGGGGGGGTTACCAACCCTTTTATAGCTGCTTCCCTAACGGCGCCCTTTCTTACTTCTTTTTCCCACCTCCTACTTGTTTTCCGTCTGTCTACCAATTGGGTGGCATTTTGGCCGCCATACATCATTTTGATCGGCAACTCGTAACGAAGTTCCCATCCGGGCATAGGCCCTAAGCGATATTCCGTTATTTCTCTTGTTAGCCTCTATCTTAACTCCCTTTCAAACCTTTTCTCAGAATTCTACTTAAAGCTTAATCCGTAGCCTCTTACATAGCGTATTTCATGACTCATCCTTTTATACTTATGCACTTAACTCTTTCATTCTTAATCGCATTACTATATTAATTCTTAGTTAGCTACTTATTTAATACAAATTCCTTGTTTAGTCATAATACATCTTAATACATTCTTTTCTTTCGTTATCTTAACTAAACAATAGACCTTTACATTTTACTCAATTTATACTGGATGCAAGAATATTACATTAACTAAATTATCCTTTTTATGCAGGGGTTTTTATTTATGTTATTTATTTTTCATGTTACACCATGATAACTGAGAATACTATATTCTCAAGATATCAGGAGTAACAAAGGTCCCCCCTTTAAACAAAAAAATTTCTCTAAGAGAAATTTCTTTTTCTCTAAGTGTTTTCCACTCCTTCTCCTCTCATCTCAATAGGAACTTGCTGCTTGTTAAAAAAATACCTTGTGAAGTGTATGCACCGAGCTCTGCTACGTGCTTTATCCTGACTGTATCTCTCTCCTTCTGATTTCCTTCTCACACCTAACCCATTTACTGAGAATTTCTTGTCAGACGTCCATTTATCACAGGCGTGCATCCTTAAAGGATAAACTCCTTTCCTGTGATCTACGTTCCCATTTCGTCGGGGCCTAAGATTGTATCGGGATTGTTCTAGTATTCTGTCTTCACTTTGATCCCTATCGACCCCATTTTCTGTTCTTGTCAGCACTTGCTTGTTTGCTATGTCTTCCCCCATGCATTGTTCAAACTGATTGAACCTGGAGAACTGCCTTTCTGAGCCTGGCATTTCTCTCTCTCCTTGATAATCCGTACTGTTCTCTCTTCCTGAGGGGGCATTCACATTGCGGCTTCCTCCTTGACAAGGACTGTTATCCCCTTTGGCAGTCCTTCTATTTCTTCATACTCTCTCCATTGAATCTCCCAGGCACACCAATCTTTTTGACCTCGTCTTATAAAGTTTTAATCTATCAGAATGCACCACCCAAGATTTCCCTTGTTCCTTTTTCTCTCTTATTTTAAATGTCACTGGGGACAGTTTTTCTTGAATTTCATATGGTCCGGCTGCACTCCTTCCAAACTTCCCCCCCTCTTTTATTAACTGAATTCTGTTCTAACAATACCAGATCGCCAGGATTCAGATCCTTGTATCTCCTCAATTTGTTGGCATAATTTCTTGCCTTTTTTGAGCAAGCTTCACTGGTTTCGTATACCATCTCATACGCAATTCTATTATCAGTGATCAGGCTGTTGAGATAGTCATCAATATCTGGAAACCCCGAATTCACATGGGAATTCCTGAAATCAGCAGGGAATGTTGGCTCAAAACCATAGAGGATAACTGCGGGGGCCTCTCTGATGGCGGTATGTTCCCTAATTGCTTTAGATTTTCTGACTTTGCACTTCCACACTCTCAGTGAATAAAGCTCTCTCTCTCTTTAGACATCTAACTCTGAATCCATTTAAGTGCAGTCCATCATCATTGTTGAAATCCTTCCATCAAACTCAGGCCATGAGTCCACAAACTACATCATTCCTTCTGCACAACCTGCATCTTTATTCATTAGCTATCATTTCTATCCTCAGTTCATCTCTATCGTAGCATGGCAGCAGACTCACACATCTCATCCTGTCACTCTTCTTTTTCTCTTCCTCCAGCAACACTTTGACATCTTCACTCATACAGTACTTCCCACCTCTCAGGCCATTGGTTTCAGCCAAAGCAATCAGTTCTTTCACTTTCCTTTTTTGCATTCTGACAGCATTACTGACATTATTAATTTTCACACCAGGAAAACATGATTTTGTAGTGCTTTCATGAAGAACTCTCCTTGTCATAGAATTGCCATAAATAATTATTTGCTTACATTCATTCTCCTGATTATTCTTAGTTTTCTTTTATGGTTTTGGACCTCTTGTTTTTTGCTGTTTTCAGTTCACCTAATCTCTTGCTGTTTCTGCAGCTTTTCATTTACTATAATATCACAGTAATATCAATAGCAACTCGAATCTGTATGTCTCTGTGGAGTGCATCAGTTGTACCATTCCTTAAAACAACTCCAAAATTGATCCCATTTCATGAGAAATCTCTTATCAAGAAAATTATGGCAAGAATCTCACCTAAAGATAAACCACCAAACATCCCCATCGGGCATCTCTACTTTCCTAAATCAATAGATAAATATATGCATGACAAATATAAGTCCTCAACATCTTGGAAATAGACAAGCCTACAAAGCAAAAATAATAGGAAAATTTCTACAGGGGAACTGTCGTGTATTTTGCCATAATGCTGATATCAAGGTTCTGCTGCAGAAACACAAACTTTGTGTTTCTGTCTACAGGAAACATATTTAAAACTTAGTGAGGATACAAACTTAAGTCATTTTACTGTTGTTTGTAAGGAGAGAACTGGAGATGGCCTGGCTCATGGTGGAGTAGCTATCCTAGTTGGCAATCATACTCCTTTCCAACATGTCCAACTTAATACTGCTCTAGAAGCAGTAGCAGTGCCCATATCTGTGGGATTTCTTATTACAATATGCTCCATTTATTGACCACCTAGTTAAGTTAAATGAGATCAACGTTTATAATCTTATATTGCAACTGCCTCAGCCCATTCTTCTCATGGATGACTTTAATGGACACAGCACTCTTTGGGATAGTGCCGACACGAATAGAGAAGGTTGTAATATTTCAAATGCTTGACAATTGTGACCTCTTCCTTCTTAATAATAAAGTCTATACCTTTTTCCATATGCCAACCTGCTCACATTCTGCAGTAGATCTTTCAAGCTGCTCCTTTCCCATCTTTCCACTGCTAATTTGGTATGTTGAAGAGAACATCTATGGAAGAATACTTTTTTTCCATATTGTTTGACAGTCCCCATATACAGACTTCATACAGCTTATAAGATCAAAGCTAATTACTCAGTGGCAGTTTTAATGGCAGGAAACACTGACAAACAACTTGCATGAGATTACACTTGAAATTAACCATCAACCTAGAAAGAAAGGAGTGGAAGTTGTTCTTACTCGGCTCTGCATAGGTCACAGTCATCTTACACATTCTTATTTACTGAGAGCTGATAACCCACCTATACACTAAGTTAGCTTTTCATTAGGACCCCCCCCCCCCATTTACATATTCGGCATGATAACGAAGTACAATGTGATTTCATTGTCGTGCAGCTGCTATAAATGGACACACCTATCTCTGTACATAATCAGTAACCATTTGTTAGTAATGGGGAAACATGGTGACATATGCCAGTTTGGCCATAAGCAGATAGGGCCCAGAGGGTAGGTGCCAGTATTTTGGAAACAGCCACACTTGCTGCTTGCTCCTGTATTATTATCACTGTATCAAGGGTATACTAAGACTGGATTAACCATTAACAGGCATCCAGCAGAAGGGCTCACATTGGTCAGTCGTGTGGTTGATATTAGAGGTTAGCATTGGGTGTTAAGACTGGTATCTCAGCAACAACAGTTCCATAATAAATTTAGTTTAATCCTTTATCCAAGTGTGAGCAAACAAAGTTTGCACCTGAAAGTATCTTCAGGACTGGGGTAAGGTCGTACAACACTGGGAAACTCGTTGCAAAGTGGAGCAAGCTAACATCACTCCTATCTCAATATCTCCCATAATGCAAAACACATCTCCTTGAGGATATGTATAATGTTATGCATTAAGGTAAGGGCCACTACCTAGACTAGTTTCGACCTTTATCGAGGTCTCTTCAGTGGGAGCAGGCCCAAGTGAAGATACCAGGCAGAAGCATTAGCAAGGTCATCTCTACCTATAGGAGTTGCCAAACGATGTTAGCTTGCTCCACCTTTGCAACGAGTTGCCCGGTGTTGTACTACCTTACCCCAGTCCTGAAGATATTTTCAGGCACAAACTTTGTTTGCTCACACTTGGATAAAGGATTAAACTAAATTTATTATAGTCTAACCAAGTGAAAAATAAACTTTCAACATCTTTCTCTAAATCCAGAGTAATTTAATAAAATGGTGGCACACCATTTGGCAACTCCTATAGATAGAGATGACCTTGCTAATGCTTCTGCCTGGTATCTCCACTTGGGCCTGGCTCCCACTGAAGAGATCTCAATAAAGGTCGAAACTAGTCTGGGTAGTGGCCCTTCCCTTAATGCATAACATTATACATATCCACAAGGAGATGTGTTTTGCATTATGGGAGATACTGAGATAGGAGTGATGTTACCTTGCTCCACTTTTGCAATGAGTTGCCTGGTGTTGTACCACCTTACCCCAGTCCTGAAGATACTTTTAGATGCAAATTTTGTTTGCTCACACTCGGATAAAGGATTAAACTAAATTTATTATAGTCTAACCAAGTGAAAAAAAATAAACTTTCAACAACAGTCCCACCAGTACAAATGTGGAGCAGTTTGATCCATTTCCACATTTGCTGTGTGCCTGGAGTTCAACAGCTAGAGACCAACAAAAGTGCCAATGATGACAGCCAGGCAAAAAATAAACAACCAAGTGAAAAATAAACTTTCAACAACAGTCCCACCAGTACAAATGTGGGGCAGTTTGACCCATTTCCACATTTGCTGTGTGCCATGCCTTACTACACCTGGAGACCAACAAAAGTGCCCATGATGACAGCTAGGCATTGCATACAACACTTTGCCAAAAAATGTTGGTTATGGACCCTCAACAGATGGAAGAAAGTCATCTGGAGTGACAAATCCCACTTCCTGCTGCATCATGCTGATGGCTGGGTTCACGTTTGATGTAAACAGCATGAATCCCTTTCCCCTGGTTACACAGTTGGGATCTAACAGCCCAGTGGAGGAGATGTTATGGTCTAGGGAGCTTTTCTTGGCATGCCCTAAGTCTGTTGGTTATAATCCCACAAATGCTGAATACTACAGGGACCTGTTAGCTGACCATCTCTATCCATATATGCAAGACCACAGTGCCATCTTTCAACGGGACAAACGCATCTTGTCATTGGGCTCGGACAACTATTGAGTGGTTAGAGGAACACGACAACAAATCTGCCACATTGCCTTGGTTCCCAAACTCCCCTGAATGTGTGTGGGATATGCTAGAATGGGCTGTGAGAACTGCTGATCCTCCTCCACAGAATGAGTGTGAACTGAGTTGATGGAGTTGCTGTTACAGACATGAGTTGAGTTACACACACACACACACACACACACACACACACACACACACACACACACACACACACACACACACACACACACACACAGAGAATGTTCAACACCTTTTGGAATCTGTTGGTAGGCATCTGCAAACCGTGATTGAACAGAGAGGTGGGACAGTGCATTATTCGTGTGTTAAGGCTTAAGTGCTGGGAAAAACTGCTGAAAAAAAATTTAATGGTAGTATTTAATGCTTCCATTATTTCGTCTCAGTTACAGAGACAAAGTCCGAGAGTACAAAATGAGACTTGTAATACACACACACACACTCAAAGGTAGCACAAAACTACACTTGTACAAAAGACTAGTCCTAACTAGGTAGAGCCACCCCCTCTATGGACACCTGTTAAGCATTATTATGTATTATATTATTATTATTATATTAAGTATTCTTTATGACCTAGATGGAATCCAAACCACCAGGTGTTTTCAACTAAATGGGAATGGTAATTTTAATGGAGCTATGAAAGCTCTATTTCCTGCCATTTAAAAAAAAAAAAAAAAAAAAAAAACTTTGCCACCTTTGTTGGAAGCATAGGAGGTTAATATAAATTAGACATGATATTCTGCAACTGCAAAAAAAAAATGTAATTAAGGAATCTGTATTTTTGCAATTATGAGTCACACTCCTGTCTTGTGTGACTTGAATGTGAGTACAATTCCATGAAAAGATTTATTGGCATGAGTAACCTTTTTACGGTATATTTTCGTTATAATATGGATATGGACATTATATATATGTGTGTGTGTGTATATATATATATATATATAATCATCCAGCCCAGTGGTTCCCAAACTTTTTCGGTTCACGGTGTCCTTAGTGTATCAGGATTGTAAGCATCTAGTATTGCTATGTATTACTAAAAGCATAAAATTAGTGGTTTGTGAAGTGTCTGTTAGATGTCATTCCTATCATTGCATCAATACATCGATGGTCCAATTCTAAAACCACATGAGCTAAGTGTCATTTCACTGAAAATATTGGAATATTTCGTGGCTCCTCAGGGTACCGCACAGTTTGGGAACCACTGATCCAGCCCCTTTGATGTGTTCGGCTTTTCTCTATGAAATGATATGAAGCATGCATTTTATGTTATTTCTAAATTGAATTAACTTCATTAGTCCTACATGATGTTTTTCCAGAGTTTCCACAATTCCATTCCATGTACAATGTCTTTCTCTGATATGGATCCTAGCTGTGCTATTGGTTTTTATATCAGATCCAAAGAAGAATTTTTAAAGTTTATTCAGGACATGAATCAAGTAAGAGAAATGTTATTACCTGGAGAAATTAAAATTTATCTTGAAACATAAGTTTTGGTTAAGAAAATTATTGAATAGGTTTAGAATATTCAAAGAGAACATATTTGAAAAACACTGAACTTTTTAAATGCTACTTTTAGAGCAAATATTGCAGTTGTAAATAATATCTGATTATAGTATTTTTTGTTGCATAGGCTTCTATGGAGATAGGACATATTAAATTGTTTTTGCCAGTATTATTCCACATGAAAGAACCAGATGGGATACAATAATTTATTGACTACTCTACTAATTTCGTGAAAATTCTTATTTTACATCATGAGGAATATTTGAAAAGGAATAACAATGGAAAGTCTGCATTTGCTATGATGTTCTTCGTTAGTACGTGGTGTGCTGCAAACTACTGGTAACCATGTGTGTGTGTGTCATGTTGAATTAGAGAAGACCAGACTTAATGTAAAATCATCCTTCTCTGTTGTACTGTTCAGGATGTTTGATCGCTTCAGCAGATTCCTTGAACACACACAAAAAAAAAAAAAAAAAAACACCTGTAATCTGTGTGGAGCATTTCAGTTTGTTGCCATAATACTTGCTGTTTGGTTTCATTTATATATGCTGCCAGTCCTCTGGTTTATTCATCCTTTCATTCTCTATGTCCTGATGTCTTCAGCACTTCTCCCAACCTGTCAGTCTGTCCTATGTAGTGTTAACCACAATTGCAGTTGATCTTGTAGACACCGTGTTCTTTGAGAGGCGATGGGGAGTTTTGAAGGTTTCATGAGATAAGAGATCTTGTTGAGGAGATGAGGGCAACTCTTATATTTTTTTGATGTAGCATCTATGATATTTTATCTAAATAATTGTATATAGGGGAAAATCACTGTTCCCCTGAAGTCTTGTTTTTAGTATTCATCCAACTCTTGGAGGTTGACTTAGAATTTTTTTGACTAATGTTCAGTTGTAACCATTTTTTGTATGATGGTGATGCTAGATAGTCAAGTGTTTGGTTTCTTTTATCTATATTAGTGGAGATTCTGTAAGTTCTGTCACATAGGAAATGAATAATGTCTATTTTTAGCTCCAGATGCTGATGGGATTTGGCATGCAAGTATCGTTTGGTGTTGTTGTTGGCTTTCTATACACTTAGAAATTGAGTGTGTGTTCTGCTCAGATACTTCTATAAGTGTGTTCAAAAATGGTAAAGACCTGTTTACCTCAATTCAACAGTGAATTTAATCTGAGGTTGAATATTATTAACCCGGTGTTAGTAAGGTGGGGTGTCACAGACCCCAAAGATTTTTAATTGACTATAACTTTTTAACAATGCGTGGCAGTGAGTCATGCCTCAGTATAGCTTCCCCTTCCATAACCTGCTACTCGACGCCATAGACGACAGGCTGTTGCAGCAAGCAAGTTTAGTGTGCAGAGGTGTAAAGTGTGCTGGGGTCCACCAGACCCCACCTTACCAAAAGTGTGACTATATTTACTTCTGAAACGTAAGTTGTTTTCATATATATTCTACTAAAATATTATCGTTACTGCTGTGTCTTCTATATTTTTACATACCAACTATAAGCAAATACGTTTTCGTAAATATTTAGAGGGTATTTTAAGAATAATATCTTTTTTTTTTACCAGATGAGTTACAAGTAGGAAGAACAGAGGTTACGTCAACTTATAGATGACACTTTGACAGATGAGGAGCCATTTAGCAGAGATGATGATAGTGAAATTAATTTAGAATTAGTCAGTAACCATGAGTTAATTTTGTAGATCTGCATTTTTATTCTGTAAAATTATAGGACACTCAAACAATATTTAATCTAATATTGATTAAAAAGATATGGATTTCTATAATACACTGCATTATTTGGATGGGTCTGTGGGATCCCACCTTCCCATTTTGTTACATTTTCCCACCTCACCAGCGCCGGGTTAAGGTATGTGAGAAATTCTTCTGATAGGATAATCGAGCCAGGTCAAATGATGAAAATGTTGTCAACATATCTGAGCCAAACTTTAGGTCATGTTTCCTTGTACTGAATGGCTTTTTTCTTCAAACTAATCCAAACATACTATTAATATAATATTTAAAAAGAATTACAGTGTCATTGGAAATAGGTCTTGTAGCAGTTGTAAGGTTTCTGTTCTTAATATATTGGTGAGCAGATTAATGATGTCAGGGCTTGCAAGTAGATCAGTAGGTTTTATTATAAAGTGTCTGTATTCTTTACAAAACAGGTTGTTTTGTCGATGTGCTGGATAGTAATGAAGGTGGAGAATACCTTGTATTAACAATAGGGCTTAGTAGCAAGCCATACATATGTACTCTTGGGATTCCATAGATTATTAATATCAGGGGGATGTCAACAAAATATAAAGGTTGCCTTCTGCCCTCTCAACAAGATCGCTAATCTCGTGAAACCTCCAAAACCTTCCCATCTGCCACTTATCAAAAATCTGGTGTCTACAAGATTAGCTGTGATTTACACTACATGGGGCATGCAGGTAGGCTGGAAGAAGTGCACCAATCTGAAGACATCAGGACATAGAGAATGAAAGGATGCACAAACCAGGACTAGCAGCACATACAAATAAAACCAAATTGACAACAAACTGAAATGCTCGACATAAATTACAGGTTTTTTTTTTGTTCTAAGAGTGTTCAAAGAATCAGCTGAAATGATGATCAAACATGCTTGAACAGTGCAACAGAAAAACAAGGGATGATTTTACATTAAGTCTAGTCTTCTCTAATTCAACGTAACACATGTGGTTACCAGTAGTATGCAGTACACCACGTACCAGAAAAATACATCATATCAAATGCACAATTTCCATTGTTATTAATGGAAAGAACAATGAAAAATTATTGTAGCATATAATGAAATTGTAATGAAATATAATAGCACATAATGAAAAATCTGAACAGGATTTTTCATTATGTGTTATAACCTGTTTTTATTCATATATTTCTCCTGATGATGTGAAACAGGAATTTTCACAAAACTAGTAGAGTAGTAAATAAATTATTCTTTCCCATCCTTACCAGTAGTTTGCAGAACACCATGTACCAGCAAACAACATCATAGCAAATGTGCACTTCCAATTGCTATTCCTGTTCAGATAACACAAGAATTTTCACAAACTTAGTAGATTAGTCAGATTATACTGTCTCATCTGGTTCTTTCATGTGGAATTATACTGGCAAAGATAATTCTAATATATAGTAATATTTTGTCTTATAATAATGTGGAGACATTTTGTAATCTAAATAAGTGTAGTAGTACGAAGTAATGAATTTAGAATTCCAGAGAATACACTATTCCTTAATCTAGTAATGCAGTCAAAAAAAGAATTATGTGCTCTTTAGTTGAAAAGACCATATAGTGGAGGATTCAAATCCCGTAGAATGTTTGGAAAAGAAGGCTGCTCAACTGAAGGAGAATTAGCTGATCTCATACACAGGAGACACAGGAGTTTTTACTTATGGAAACTTTGCTATTTTGTTTCCTCCTTAAAACAGACCAACATGCTAGAGAATATATTTAGTTGACATGTATAGCACATTCACTTCATAACTACATTGTCACAATACTGAACAGTAGCTTACACAAAGAAGTTAAATCATGTCTGTTTAAGAGTCACGCCATTTTTTTTTTTTAAGGCAAACCTTGTGAGAAGCAGCGGTAAGAAAAAATATATAATTCACTGTATCTACAAATAATGCTGAATTATCATAAGTGGATTCACCAATTATTTGAGATATATGAATTCATATAAATTAAATGGTTATTGTAAGAATATAAATTAAAAATTTTGACTTAAATAATTAATAGCTGATTAACATTCTAAGCATAACAATTTAACATAAATTTTTAACATTAAAATATTGGAAATATAAATAATAGTCAAACAAAATTTTTGTTTTTAGCATTTTTATTCATTGCTCTAGTAATCTCAACTGAAAATAAAAAAAAAAATTGAATTCAATAATAAAAATAGACTGGGATATATTGGCCGAAGATTTTAATAAATTAAACCAACTAGTTTCACCAACTTGACTGTTGGCTTCGTCTGGGTATACATATATTTGTATGCCCAGACAAAGCCAACACTCAAGTTGGTGAAACTAGTCGGCTTAATTTGTTATTAAAATCTTTGGCCAGTATATTCCAATCTATTTTTATTATTAAATTAAAGTCGGTGGTCTTCTTCTTCTTCTGCTTCTCCCACTTAAGTGGGGTCACTGTTTATAATGAGTCTCCTCCACACCTTCCTGTCTTGGGCTGTAACAACATTTAAGTTCTTCATCCTCAAGTCCTCTTCTACCAGCTCCCTCCATCTCTTCTTTGGCTGCCCACGCTTCCGCCTTCCTTGCACATCCATCTGCATGACCCTTCTTCCCACATATTTGTCCTCCCTCCTCATCACATGACCAAACCATCTCAACCTTGCCTCCTGTATTTTCGCTCCTAAGTTCGTAACTTTCACTGTTCCCCTGACATAGTCATTTCTCAGACGATCCTTTCTGGTCACACCGCACATCCACCTAAGCATTCTCATCTCTGCTACTTCCATCCTGCTGATGTTATTTTTCCTCAGGGCCACAGTTTCTATAGCATATGTCATAGCTGGCCTCACTACTGTCCTATAGATTTTGCCTTTCAGATTGATCGGCACCCTCTTATCGCATAACACTCCAGCCATCTCCCTCCAGTTCCTCCAACCCGCTTGTATCCTACATCCCACTTCCTTCTCAGCTCCTCCATCTTCTTCCACTGTTGAACCTAAGTATCTAAAGTCTCTCACCTTCCTGATGACATTTCCTTCCAGCTCCAGATCTGTCTCCTGTCTGCCACCCACTGTGCAACACATATACTCTGTCTTACTTCTGTTCAGTCTCATACCTCTCTCTTCCAGTACTTTTCTCCATCTTTCCAGTTTAGTTCCCGCTTCTTCTCTTGAATCTGCACACAGCTTTGATGGACAGCTTGGTGGTCTAAGAAATAGAATTATCATAAAAAAATTGAAATTGATAACTAAAAAGTTACATAAGTTTATTACAGGCAGAACATTTGAAGATTAATGTCACATACATCAAGTGGCTTGTTACTTAAATCTAAACATTCCATTTCACTATTTGTTTTGATTGAATGTAACTTAAGAGAAGATGCCTCAACACCAAGCCAAAAATGTTACCTATAGAGAACATTGTGCAAGTTTTTTAATCTATTTCAGTATCTTTATCTTAATTTGTGTCATTAACTTTTTGCAGTCTTGTCTAATTTAATTTTTATTCATTATTCTACTGAAAGCAGAAAAGCCATTAGAAATCTATGTCAAAAATACAGAGTGGATAATATCTGAAATATGGTGACATAAAAGTTTTACAGTATGTACAGAAGGCTGAGTTACATCAAATCTCAGTTGCTTGTAGTTTAACTCTGTTCATGCCAGTTTATATATATTTAAAAAAAAATTAAAGCTGAAGATGAGGATTATACAGGGATAATCCTGTACATAATCTTGTTATACATGAACAACTCTCCATGATTGTGACATCATGGAGAGTTTGAGAGCAGTGGATGATGATGAAGAGGAGGAGTGAGCAAGAGGCATATGGAGAATTAAGCAAACTTGGGGTTAATAAGGCTGTGGGACTTGATATATGACCACTTACTTTGAAGGAATGTGTCAGGGAGTTAACATCTGCTTTGACATATTTGTTTAATGAGTTTTACATTCAGTGAATTTCGAAAGGAGTGGAAGGAAGGTAAGATTATACTGCTTCATAAAGAAGGTGACAGAATTCAAGCATCAAATTATAAGCCAATCTGTGTGTCAGGTGTTATGGTTAAAGTGTTGGAAAGACTGGTGAGAATTAGAATCCAGAATTGGGTTGACAACAGTGGTATTACCTTTGATGGACAGCTTGGATTTGTTGAAGGGAGGTAATGTTTTAGTAATCTAATTATTTATTACAATGAGGTAATAACAGCAATTGGATGTGGGAGATAGATACATAGCAGTACACTTAGAATTTGCAAAAGCTTTTGATAGATTATCACATGATAAATTGATAGTCATACTAGAGCACATGGATAATAGGCTAGTGAATTGGATTGGAAATTGTCTGTCTGATAGATATTAACAAGTTGTGAATAGGGAAGCAATATCCCAGAAAGGGAAAGTCACTAGAGGTGTGACTTGGGGGTCTGTTTTAGGGTCGTTGCTGTTTAACCTGTATGCTAATGATTTGGGGAAAGATTTGTATGGGGATATATACAGATGATTCAAAGTTCGGACAAACTAGGAAGAGGAGTAGAGCAGATACTGTGGCCTTACAAGAAGACTTGAATAGACTGAGTGAATTGGCACAGGAGTGGGGATGCCAGTTCAGTGTTGCAAAATATAAGGTTTGAAATTTTGGAAAGCAAAGATGGGAAGTAGAATTTACTCTTGTGGGGATATATTGTTGGAGGTAGAGGAAATATGAGATCTTAGGGTGATTGTGGATAATGATCTAAAATTTAGAGGATATTGCATTGCAAAATTTGCCAAAAGAAAACACAATGAATTTTGGCAATGATGCAGAGGACACTGACTTGTAGAAATAAGGAGATTCTGGTTCCATTATATAAGGCTTTGCTTAGGCCACATATGGACTACTGTGTACAGATTTGGTCACTGGTGGATGAAGAAATATTGAAAATGGTCCATAGGCAATTGACTAAGGTAGTTTCTGATATCTGGAATGTTGAATATGAAGAAAGGTTGTGCAGTGTCTAGTGGATAGGAGGAAGAGGGATGATATGATAGAAATGTACAAGTTGTTAAGGGGTTGTTATGGGATTAACGTTGAAGAGGTTTTTAATATATAGTGAGAGATTGAGCGAGAACAAGAGGTCATCCCTGGAAGCTGTATAAGAAAGGTGTGATCAAGGAAGTTTGATGCCAGTTTTTTTCATAGAGAGTTGTGAATGACTGGAATGCATTACCTGAGAATATGGTGTCTGCAGAGAATTTGTATTTTTAAGGCACATTATGATAGCTGTATGTGTATGACAAAAAGGACATCCTAGTTGAGTCTGTTACTCCATGGAGTCATCATTATCATTAGATTCCTGACATGTACCCTCAAAGGGTGTACAGGATATGATAGTACTACATGAAAAATTTACATCATTACTAACTTCCTATCTACAATTTTCCTCCAAATCAGTCTGTTACTTGTCAAGACTCCAACATTATTGGATCTTATATTTCTATCGTTTAAGGCATTTTGTACCATATCAATCCACCTATATCTTGGTCTTCCTCTGGGTCGTTTTGCTGCCAACCTGGCAGAGAACACTTGTTTTGCTAATCTTTCCTCGCCCATTCTGTTTAGGTGACCATACCACCTGAGATTAGCTCTGCTAACGCATTCCTGGATGCTGACAATGTCTAGTTCTTTCCTAATATCCTTGTTTTTAATATATTGCCACTGATGCCATCTGTTCACGCCTCTAATCTTTCTCAGGACTCACATATCTGCAGTCTCTATTCTTTGGTCAAGTGTTTCACTTCTGACCCAGCTCTCAGATCCATAAGTTAAAACTGGTTTGAACACTGTCTTGTATACAGCTAATTTAGTGTTCTGACTAATTTCTCTCTTCCATGTGAATTTATTCAATTGACTTCCTACCATACCAGCTTTGTAGATTCTGTTGTCTATTTCCATATTTAATTTGCCATCTTCACTAAAAATCGTGTCTAAGTAGCTGAAATGTTTTAGTTGTTCCACAGGTTCTCCACTCACAATGCAGTTGACACCTTCAAAGATTCTACCTATTTTCGTTGTCTTTGTCTTTTTATTGCTGACCTTCATGCCATATCTATTACAACAGTTATTCAATTTAGTCAGGGAATCTTCCAAACTTGTAATGGATTTATTTAGAAGTATAACATCGTCCGTATAAAGCAAAGAGCAGACATTAGCATCTCCAATTCTGATATCATGTTTAATATCACATAATGTGATCCATATAGATAATAAATAACAGAGGGGATAATGTACATCCTTGTCTCACACCAGATTTAACATTAAACCATCTTCCTGTACTTACTTCAATTCTAACTGCTGACTTACTACTCAAATAAAGACTAAGTATTGCTTGATATAATGCCCCATTGACACCATATATCTGTAGCGTATTGAATAGCTTCTCTCTTGGCACTTTGTCATATGCCTTTTCCAGATCAACAAAACTTAAATACAGGTCTTAGTTATATTCGCATGCTTTCTCAACTATTTGTCGTAAAGTGAAGATCTGATCCTGACAGCCTCTATTTGTCCTGAATCCAGCTTGTTCTTCACCAAGCTTTTCTTGCACAATTCTTCTCAACCGTTTCTCAAGTATACTGGCATAAATCTTGCCAGGAACACTCAGTAAAGAAAAGACCTCTGTAATTCTCACATTCAGTTTTATTTCCCTTTTTTATATGGGTACTATTAGAACTTTACTCGAATCATCAGGAATGCATCCCTCTGTCCAGCCCTTCTGAACACTTTCAGTGCAGCCACTGTAAGACTTCTATACCACCATACTTTAGCATTTCTGGTCGAATATCATCTATTCATGCTGCTTTTCCACATTTCAAGCCTTTGAATGACTTTTTCTACTTCAAGTATGGATATGTATTCCTGACTGTATGCCTGTTGAGTTTTTTTTACCACTGTGCTATCACTTTTTGTTTCATTTAGCAATTTTTCGAAGTAATTACTCCACTCTTCGAGGATATCTTTTTCTCCCGTTTTCATGTCACCTTGATCATCTCTAACTCCTTTTACAGCACTCTTTCCTCCATTTCTAAGCTTCTTCAACAACCCTCAGAATATCTTACAACCTTCTTGATATTTATTTTCTATGTTTTTGGCCAAGTCCTCCATGACTTTTGTTTAGCTAGTTTTACACAGTGTTTAGCTTTCTTACATTTGTCTCTATTCTCTAAGAGCACAAGTTGACTTATTTGCCAGTAACTTTTGAAATGCTCTCTTCTTTTCCTTCACTGCCTCTTTAACTTCCGTGTCTACTATGGAGTTCAGATTTTTCTATCTTTGCACACAACCTCACCACATGCCTCTCTGGCTGAATCAATCAGGGTTTTCTTCAAGGCTTGCCACTGAATCTCCAAGGTTTGGTTCCTGTTCTCAAACTCTTTCATTTTTTCTTCAATAATCTTTGTGTATTTTTGTCTACAGTTCACATCTGAGAGCTGTTCAACTTTTATTTGGTTTAAAAATTTCTTACATGTTATTCTTTTCAATATGAAATTCAATTTTATCCTGCTGAAGACTAAATAGTGATTGCTTCCAATTTCAAATCCTCTGTACACTCTGATGTCTTGCACCAGGGAGAAAACATCACTATCAACAATAACATAGTCAATGAGACTTTTCTTATTCCTAGCCTCTTCTCTCCATGTGAATTTGTGCACATTTTTATGTTGGAACATGGTGTTAGTAATAACCAGTCCATGTCCTGAGCAGAAATCCAACAGATATTTGCCATTATTATTAGTTTTGCTCTTTTCTCCAAATTTTCCCAAAATAATTTTTTTATGTCTGACAATCATTTCCTACTCTGCTATTTAGATCACCAACAAGGACCAACTTTTCCTTTTTCATTGTGTCAGTTGCTTTCTCTAAAGCGTCAAAAATTCCCCCACTTCTACCTTAGTAGAACCTTCTGTGGGACCATATGAACAAATAAGTCTCATTGTCCAATTCCCCATTCTGATATTTGCCCACATCATTCTACTTGAGACTGCCTACCATTCAAGAAGATTAGCCTCGTATTTTGTGTTGAATACTATGGCTACTCCTTCTTTTCCTTGATTGTCATTGCCTGAATATAACATTTTGTATTTATTGCTCAGAAAGATCTCACCAGTTTTTGTCTTTTTTGTTTCAGTCACTCCTATTATGTCGATCTGGTACTTATCTAATTCCTCGGCTAGCTCCATTTCTTTGTCATTCAGGATTCTTATGTTGATAGTCCCGATCTTTAACTCTAGTGATATTGAGTTTGGTGTGTGCTTTCAGATTTGTTCCAGTAGCTGACTTTTCGCTGTTTGCCCTGGTTCCCTGACAAAAACAATGGGGGCCTTGTTTAACCGGGCGACACCTCAGCCGGCATGAAATTTTGTCATGTTGTACCATCATTTTGTATATTGGTTTAAGCCAATAAGAATATGATTTGGTCAGCTAAATCCCAAATTGCCAGCCCATCCTCATTTGTTCAGTATCCAGGTAGATACATAACCCCTATTAGGTCAGAAGCCCTGGTCGGTTCTCTGCATTCCTTTAAAGGCTATGTGGAGGTCTCCTCTCACTTATATAGCTTTGACCTTTAAGCACTCCATAGATTCTTAGGATGATAATAATAATTATAAATGGATCAGAAACTTCAGAAAATGTAGCAGGATATGAAGGTTTTTGAAATTCTGCCCCTGATAGTCAAAGTTGTGATTCGCAACAGCAATACAACAATAAGAGCTCTTCTCCAAGCAAAATATGAAATCTATTACTGGATATAACTAACACCTCATGAGATGATTTTATACCAAAATCACTAAAATCTGTAGTAAGAGGCAGTTTCTGAGCAGCTTTAATCTCCTGACCAAAAATTCCTTTTGATTATATTCTGTATCCAGCATATTAACTTCATGCCAATAATATCCCAAATTAAGGAAAATAATTCCCCTATCACTTACTAAAGTAAAAGAACCCTGTATCAAAGCAGTATTTTGCAAGGAATGCAACACAGCCTTTTACCATATTTAAGGTTTTTTTTTTCTGTAGACACTAAAGTACTCAAAATTTTTGAAGTTGGAAAGCTTTGAGACTGATTAGGACATTAAACTTTTGGAAAGCAAGGTTTGGACTTGCATTTGATTTGTCTGTTTTTGTATTTTTGTACTATATTTAAAGAGAGCAGTGCAGAGGCTGAAGACTGGGCGAGGATGTTGGCAACATCAAGCCTGATGTTATTTGCTATCTCTGGCGCTAAGTGACAGATCCCGCATTCGATGTTAAACATTACATCAAGCACCGGCACTTCTTTTGGAGCGACCGCGAAATTGTGGCTGAGACTTAAGGCACTGATGGCATCGTCGTTGAGCCTTTTGGAAGATAGGTTAACTACTGTCTGGAGCGGTTGAATTTGTTGAGGTTGTCTCAGAATTCTCTCTGGCATCTCAGAAGTGGAAGCTTCTGAGATGCCAGAGAGAATAGACCAAAGTTCCGGGTTAAATACAGCAGAGAGTTCTGATTGTAAGGAGCCAGTGGTGGCATTCGTCACGAAAAGTGGCACGAGTAGTGGCGATTTGGTCTCGCAGTAGTGCAAAGCTGGTGCGGTTATATATGTGGAGGGCTTTTTTTTTGGAATGAAAGTTGATCTTTAGATTAATGCAGTTGGGTAACGCAGCCAAACCGCAACCGTAAATTCAGCCGCTCCAGACAGTAGTTAACCTATCTTCCAAAAGGCTCAACCATGATGCCGTCCACTATTTTGCTGTCGCTCCGAAAGAAGTGCCGGTGCTTGATGTAATGTTTAACATCAAACGCAGGATCTGTCGCTTAGTGCCGGAGATAGCAAAGAACATCAGGCTTGACGTTGCCAACATCCTCGCCTCCAAAAAGTAATTTATCATCCGCCCAACGCACTGCTCTCATGAAATTACAGAAAGAGAAAAGTATTGTCATCACCAGAGCGGAGATAAGGGTAATGCCACGGAATACAATCGAAAAATGGGAATTATCTTCCGAGATCACTCGACCTACACCCCACAAAAACACAAGTTAAAAAACTTACTTAAAAAAGTATCGTCCTGGCCCCCGGACATCACAAAAAAACTCAAGCCTTTCCGTTCCTATCCCCCCCCCCAATATATGGTTTACCAAAAATCCACAAACCCAATTCCTAAGACTTATAGTAGATGCCACTAATGCACCTCGCTACAAACTATCAAAACAACTGGCCAACTCTGACCCACTGGACTTTCCACATCCTATATAAAAAAAACTCTAACCATTTTAAAACCCTCATAGAAAATGTAACCTTAAATAACATAGACATATTGGTAAGCTTTGGCATCTCCTCATTGTTTACAATATCCCCTTAATTGATACCTTAACACTCTTAGAAAACGTTTTTCCTTCTGACATCTTAGATCTCTTTTCCTTTGCCATCAATTCTGGGTATTTTTCTTGGAAGAACAAAATCTACAAACAGATAGAGGGAACCGCCATGGGTTCCCCCCTCTTGCCAATTTTTATATGGAAGATTTTGAAACACGAGCCATAGACTCAGCCCCTCTCAAACCTATCTGGCTAAGATATGTTGATAATGTGTTCTCTGTTGTTTTAAGGATACTTGCGACATAAGACTGAATGATATAATCACGTAATCACAAGAAAGATATTTATTTAACCAAATATTTCGGTCTGGAAATAGCAGACCATCGTCGGTGGTATTACAAGAACAGTTTAAAAAATATACAAGCTAGAATACTAACAATAGATCGTTGAAATTAGAACATGCCGCGTGATGTTATATCACTAAGTATGAAACGAAATATTTTGAAGTAGAAACATGATTGAATTTGCTATTAAAAAAAAAAAAAAAAAAAAAAAAAAAAAATTAATGGGTAATCTTGATTAGGCTTTCCCAGATTTTTGATATAGATATGCAGTCATTACGATTCAGGTTGGGATGATGGAGCAAGGCCTCCACGCTTTCCTTGAACAAACGTTCGAACCTATAACGGGATCTATGTAAGAGGCGCGTTTTGGACCAAAGGATGCTGTGGTCAGTTTCAATCCCGTGTTGAGCCAAACCAGACTTTTCAGGTTTATTGTGAAGAATGGATGATTGATGTTCTTGGATTCTTTTTTCAAGAGAACGTCCAGTCTGTCCAAAGTAAGAGAGATCACAGTTGCAAGGAATTTGATAAACTCCAGGAAGAGATAAAGTTGAGCGTTTGTCTTTAGGAGAAGGAAATTGAGAAGACAATTTGTTAATAGGAGAATACGTAGCTGTTAAATCATATTTCTTCAAAATTCTTGCGATAGGTTCTGAAATACCGGAGATATAAGGAATAGGTACTCGACGTATTGAATCTTTGTTGTTTTGTGGAGGATTATAAGATGTAAGAAGACGTTGAATACTTTTTTCAGAAAAGCCATTGAGTTTCATGTGTTGCTGGATAGTAGAAAGTTCTTTCTGTAGATAATCAAAAGTAGAACAATTAGTTTTGGCTCTTTTGATGAGACATTTTATAATTCCTGTTTTATGACATGGATGATGGGCTGATTCTTTCAGAATATAACGACCTGTGAATGTTGGTTTCCTGTATACTGTAGTTGTAAGAATATTTGAAGATGATCGGATGAGGAGAACGTCTAAAAAAGATAACTGGTTGTTTTCTTCTAATTCCATAGTAAACTTTATGCGATGATGTAAGGAATTAATACTGTTTAAAAAGGAAGATAAAGTGTTTTTACTGTGAGGCCAAATAGCAAATATGTCATCTATATATCTTACCCAAAAAGATGGTAGAGGGAAACTAGATGTGAAGAGGACTTTTTCTAAATGTTCCAAATAAAAGTTGGCTAAAGCTGGAGAAAGAGGACTTCCCATGGCTGTTCCTTCTACTTGGCTATAAAATTTGTTTTGACATATGAAATAACCAGAATGTATAACGAAATCGAATAGTTTTATAATATCTTGAGGAAAGATGTCAGCAAGTAGTTTTAAAGTTTCCTTAAGAGGTACATTGGTGTATAAAGATTCTATATCAAAACTAACCATAAGATCTGTAGGTTGTAATGAGACATCTTTTAATTTTTCTAAGAAATCTGAGGAGTTTTTTAAAAAAGAACTCGAGTTGCCAATGTAAGATTTCAGTAATTTAGCTAGATATTTGGCTA
Organism: Typopeltis vanoorti; assembly: GCF_054136105.1. NCBI lineage: Eukaryota > Metazoa > Arthropoda > Arachnida > Uropygi > Thelyphonidae > Typopeltis > Typopeltis vanoorti. The sequence continues at coordinate 82,364,459 of NC_143568.1, forward strand.
TACGGTAAGTAGGAGAATCAATGCAATCTACTATTGGACGAAGAGGATAGTCAATCTTATGGATTTTTGGAAGGCCATAAAATCTAGGAGGTCTTGCAAAATGAGTTTTAAGTCTTTCAATTGTGTCTTTATCCAAACTGATGACTTCATCAAGGAGAGAATTTAATTTCTTTAGTTGTCTGTTGGTTGGATTATAATCAATTTCTTGATATGTGGAGCGATCTCGAAGCAAAAGAGAAAGTTTTCTTCTGTAATTTACTGAGTCCATAACTACTGTTGCTTTTCCCTTGTCAGCTTTAGTGATAATGAGGTGATTATTTTTTCTCAAGGACTGTAAAGATTTCATTTCAGAAGGAGATATGTTAGAAGGAGGAAGTTTAGCCTTAAGTAGAGAAGAAGCGACTTCTAGGCGAAGAGCATTAGCTTTATATATATCCACAAATTTGGATCCACATCTTTCTCACATAGTTCTAAATGTAGCTAAACGTTCTACTCAACGTGCTTATAATAAACTAAGTCAACATCTTAACCGTAAATATGAGGCTCTTTCGTCTAAACAATCCAAGCCATTCATAACTCCAGATAATTGGATTGTAAATATATCCGGACGTCCTTTGACGAAAAGCGAAACCCTCATCCTTTCAAAAGGGCATGATTTTTCTATTGTTCCAAATAAAATACCATATCTAGATTTCCTAGTTAACATTGAAAGGAATCTTAATCATCTAACCAGCGATAAAGCTAATGCTCTTCGCCTAGAAGTCGCTTCTTCTCTACTTAAGGCTAAACTTCCTCCTTCTAACATATCTCCTTCTGAAATGAAATCTTTACAGTCCTTGAGAAAAAATAATCACCTCATTATCACTAAAGCTGACAAGGGAAAAGCAACAGTAGTTATGGACTCAGTAAATTACAGAAGAAAACTTTCTCTTTTGCTTCGAGATCGCTCCACATATCAAGAAATTGATTATAATCCAACCAACAGACAACTAAAGAAATTAAATTCTCTCCTTGATGAAGTCATCAGTTTGGATAAAGACACAATTGAAAGACTTAAAACTCATTTTGCAAGACCTCCTAGATTTTATGGCCTTCCAAAAATCCATAAGATTGACTATCCTCTTCGTCCAATAGTAGATTGCATTGATTCTCCTACTTACCGTATAGCCAAATATCTAGCTAAATTACTGAAATCTTACATTGGCAACTCGAGTTCTTTTTTAAAAAACTCCTCAGATTTCTTAGAAAAATTAAAAGATGTCTCATTACAACCTACAGATCTTATGGTTAGTTTTGATATAGAATCTTTATACACCAATGTACCTCTTAAGGAAACTTTAAAACTACTTGCTGACATCTTTCCTCAAGATATTATAAAACTATTCGATTTCGTTATACATTCTGGTTATTTCATATGTCAAAACAAATTTTATAGCCAAGTAGAAGGAACAGCCATGGGAAGTCCTCTTTCTCCAGCTTTAGCCAACTTTTATTTGGAACATTTAGAAAAAGTCCTCTTCACATCTAGTTTCCCTCTACCATCTTTTTGGGTAAGATATATAGATGACATATTTGCTATTTGGCCTCACAGTAAAAACACTTTATCTTCCTTTTTAAACAGTATTAATTCCTTACATCATCGCATAAAGTTTACTATGGAATTAGAAGAAAACAACCAGTTATCTTTTTTAGACGTTCTCCTCATCCGATCATCTTCAAATATTCTTACAACTACAGTATACAGGAAACCAACATTCACAGGTCGTTATATTCTGAAAGAATCAGCCCATCATCCATGTCATAAAACAGGAATTATAAAATGTCTCATCAAAAGAGCCAAAACTAATTGTTCTACTTTTGATTATCTACAGAAAGAACTTTCTACTATCCAGCAACACATGAAACTCAATGGCTTTTCTGAAAAAAGTATTCAACGTCTTCTTACATCTTATAATCCTCCACAAAACAACAAAGATTCAATACGTCGAGTACCTATTCCTTATATCTCCGGTATTTCAGAACCTATCGCAAGAATTTTGAAGAAATATGATTTAACAGCTACGTATTCTCCTATTAACAAATTGTCTTCTCAATTTCCTTCTCCTAAAGACAAACGCTCAACTTTATCTCTTCCTGGAGTTTATCAAATTCCTTGCAACTGTGATCTCTCTTACTTTGGACAGACTGGACGTTCTCTTGAAAAAAGAATCCAAGAACATCAATCATCCATTCTTCACAATAAACCTGAAAAGTCTGGTTTGGCTCAACACGGGATTGAAACTGACCACAGCATCCTTTGGTCCAAAACGCGCCTCTTACATAGATCCCGTTATAGGTTCGAACGTTTGTTCAAGGAAAGCGTGGAGGCCTTGCTCCATCATCCCAACCTGAATCGTAATGACTGCATATCTATATCAAAAATCTGGGAAAGCCTAATCAAGATTACCCATTAATTTTTTTTTTTAATAGCAAATTCAATCATGTTTCTACTTCAAAATATTTCGTTTCATACTTAGTGATATAACATCACGCGGCATGTTCTAATTTCAACGATCTATTGTTAGTATTCTAGCTTGTATATTTTTTAAACTGTTCTTGTAATACCACCGACGATGGTCTGCTATTTCCAGACCGAAATATTTGGTTAAATAAATATCTTTCTTGTGATTACGTGATTATATCATTCAATGTGTTCTCTATTTGGCCTCATGGCCCAGACAATTAGACTCCTTCCTCAGTCACCTCAACAGCCTACATTCAAGAATCCAGTTTACGATGGAAAGGGAAAAGAACAGCTGTTTACCCTTCCTAGACACCTTAGTCACACGCCATCCTAATGGTACACTTTCCTTCACTGAATATAGAAAACCCACACACACAGGCAGATACATTCACAAATTCTCCCACCACCACCCTGCTCAACAATATGGCATTATTAAAACTCTTACCAAGAGAGCCCACAATCATTGTTCCAGTGGAACTGCCTTACTACTGAACTTGACCACATATACAATACTTTCCTCTCCAATGGCTACAGCGATCACAGTATCAAAAAAATAATCAGTTCCTCCCGTATTCCCACTGTCTTCTTGTCAGAGAGAGTTTAGAAATGCCATCATCATACTCTACATTTGTGGCACATCCGAAAATATAGCCAAGATTTTAAACAAGTACAACCTACACGCAGCATTTAAGCCCCACCGCAAACTTGCTACCCTTATACATTCTACAAAAGATCAGCTCCCTCCTCTCCCGGTGCCTGGAGTTTATAAAGTACCCTGTTCCTGTAAGCTGGAGTACTTTGGACAGAGGCAGATCAGCAACCATCTGCCTGGAAGAACACAAGTCATACATCTGTAACCACGACTATGGTCAGTCAGTCCTTGCTGACCATGTCTTGGATACAACCCATAGGGGTCTCATGGAAAAAAAACACCATGCTACACCACAGCAAATTCAAAAAAGAGAGACTATTCATAGAATCAGCAGCAGCTCTCAGAAATCAACCAAATCTTAATAAATACGGTTGCATTAAGCTTCCTGAGATTTGGGAAACACTTATCACCAGAGGTCCCACCCTACATTCCAGGTCACCTACAACCGCCCTTAGAGGGCGCTCCACCTAGTTAGGACTTTAGTGTCACCCACGTGGTTGGGCTTAGTATTGTTTGTTATTTGTGTTTATGTTACATTAGTTTTTTTTTGTAATCCCTGAAGATGTCTCAGTGACTGAGATGAAATATAGGAAGTATTAAATTCTGTTTTAATCCTTTCTGAGTGTTGTAAAAAATCCATTAAGCCTCCAACATGATGTCCTCACAGCACTTAAGCCTCTACACACGGAAGAGGGAGGTATATGTGGAATTATGGGGCTGATAAGTATGACAAGCTTAGGAGATTGCTTGGATCAGTGCCATGGCATATGAAACTGCAGGGGCTGATTGTTGATAGTGCATGGGAAGTCGTAAAAGAGTGTTTGAGGTAAGTAATGGCAGACTGCATATCTATTCGGGAGAATAAATCAAGTGGGAGTTAAATGAATGAATATCATCATTAAGCTGGAGCTGCAAGAAGAAAAAAAATTGTGGAGGGAATTCAAGGAGAAACATGACCAGCAGGCACATGAGCAGTACAAAGCACAGGCCATATCTTGCAGCATATTGAAAGATATGCTGCAAGTAGAAGAAAAAATGTTTATGGCACAATTCATTTATTCATATGGGTTACCCCCCCCCATTCTTCATCTGCCATTCCTCAACCTTTAGGACTAGTTGAGCCCTTCTAATGAGGGATTAAGTATGTATTTATGCTGTAAATCCATGTGTGTTCCTGGGCCAGTTTGCATGTTCTGAGTGCTAAAAAACCTGAGTTTCCGGGTGAAAAAGCCTTACCTCCGTATGAGACTGGCTAATTCACCTTTAGCCGAAAGAGGGCACAATGATTTTAATGAATGCTGATGGTAGGTAGGTAACCGAATCACTCAAAATAGTATAATTACTAAGTAAACACTTTGCAAGAGTATATCATCCAGGTGGAGATATCGTTTGTAAAATCTTGTATAGAAGGATTTTAGAATAAAATTTCTTCTATACCAATTTTACTTGGGAAATAAAATTAATTTAATATACTGGTAATTTGATTAATGCTTAACTCGATTTTTCTGTAATAAACCTGAAAAAAATGTTAGAATAAATTGTAATAAGAAATTGTACAGACAAAGAATAACTCAGATGGAATTAAAAATGTAAGACTTGAGGCAATCGCAACTCATGAAGGTTAACGATGTATGGAGTTTCCCAACTTGACTCAGCGACTGACGGGTGGCTGAGAAGACCCCTTTGAGAAAATCCAGGCGATTAAATCTGTGAGAGTTCCAAGGTTGAGAGAGCAGAATAAAAGTGGGACGAATCGAAGGAAAAGGGGCTTTTCGGTGCGAGGCTTTCAGTGCTAAGCCTTTTTTCGGCACGAGTCTTTCGGAGACTAGGCTTTTCAGTTCTGGTTTTCCTTTCCTGCTACGAGGAGTTTCCAGTGTGTCCTGCTGTTCCAAGGAAAGCAATCTACGTCTCGCTAGCCAAAGCTCGACGACGATGATGATGAGAGGCTCATAATAGCAGTGCCGATTTACTCTAGAGTCCCGTCGCTAAATTGCTTGATGATCTCTATGTGTGAAGTACCATCGATGTCATAAAAAGTGCCCATGTGTGAATTTTACCAGAAAGTAGAAGGTGTCAACGATCTCTAGGATCTTGTGTAATGAACTGGATGACAAAGTAACAAGTAAGACTTTTGTATAGGACTTTCCTAGATGTGAAATTAATGACAAAGATTGCTGATTTTTTTTTTGTTTGTTAGCATAAAGAACAGTAGTAAGGACGGAAAGCCGATTTGTTGAAAATAATTGTAAAGTAGTTGCAGAGTTATAAGGAATTAGATGATGTTATATAATGAAGAGGGAATAGTATGTGAAAGTTCTGTTAAGCCTAATATCATATATAGTGTGAGTTAAATTAATATAAAGTATGTGCTAGTCTGCTCCTGTGTCTGAATTATCTGTAAGCATAATTAATTGGATTAGTCATTGAGCTTAAGTGAGAAATGTTAAGTAATCTAGTGTAGAACCAGACACGTGAATTTTATGTTTTTTCCATGTCAAATTTTGATTAGTGAATTTGAGTTGGATTAATTTATTATGTGTAGTGTAGTGTAAACTTTTTTAGGTACTTTGATTTAGCATGAATAAATTGATTTGTTTGTCAAATAACTTGCCTGATTCTGCCTGACCAGTGCACTTCTCATAAAAAGACAGAACCTGTGTGACCTTAAGAGTAATAGTAGCCATGACTGACGAATAGTAAATTTAAACGTTGCTTGACTTAGAGAAAGATCAGGAATTTAGAGATATTTCCGTGTTGTGCTGGGCGTTTTTCTTGCAAATATTGGAAGGATATACAATTCCTCTACGCGATCTCTGGTGGCGCTGTCGTAAATAAAAAACAAATTTTCAGAGATCAAGGTGAGGAAAAAGCCAGCCGTTTAGACAAAAGAATTGGCTCCAACCAGAGGAAATTCCTAAATGCTAAAATACGAACACTCGAAGTAGCATAGTCACAACCTTGAGAGAGGGGGGTGGTTAAATTGATAGACTGAAAGGATTAAAGGTAATAGTCTATTTCAAGCAACGAGAAAAATATGACAAGTTATGACTGTTAATTTACTTAAAGTTAAGTAAGTTAAATAAGTAAAGAGAAGAAGTATTGAAAATTTGAATAAGAATTTTAAAGAACACAAAAATAATTATATTTTTACGCATTACAGTAACGAGAGAGAGAGGGAAAGGTTTATATGGGAACTGAGGTAGGTGGAGGTGCATAATTGGTATGGATATAGGGTTAGTGAGATGAATAAGAGGGTGGTTGATGGAGAGATATCAGAGTGGTTTATTCAGGAGTAGAGTCCAGAAGAAGGCCTGTAACTAGCAGCATGCCACAGGGCTACTACCGTTTAATTTGTATAATAATGATATAGGAAAGGATCTGAGAGGAACTGTTCAGTTGTTTGCCGATGATGCAAAGTTGGGTAGAGCAATAGTTAATACAGGTGATGTTAAAATTTTGCATGATTTGGATAGATTGGCAGTCTGGACAAAGGAGAATGGATGTCAGTTTATTGTAGCAAAATGTAAGGTTATGTCTTTTGGGATGAAAAGATTACCAGCTATATATATCATCTTGATGGAACTGTACTCAAGGAAATTGATGAAGCTAGAGATTTGGGAGTTAAAAGTTTATAGAGCACATAGCAAAAGTGGCTAAAGCAGCTCATCAGATTACTTGGTTACTGAAGAATATTTTGACAAGCAGGTTATTATTCCTCTTTATTGAACCTTGATAAGACCTCATATGGACTATTGCACACAGATCTAGTCATGTGGGTTTCTTGCAGAGGATCCAGAGGTGAGTGACCAAGATGGTAGCAGGTCTATGGAATGAACTTTAAGAGAATAGGTTGATTTGTGGGTTACAGAAACTGGTTGACAGGCAGAAAAGGAATGATATGATTGAGACATACCAAATTACTGAAGGGTTTTTACAAGATTAAATTACAGAGAAAATTTTTCAGAACAGGTCTGGTGGTGGAAGAACTAGGGCCATCCTTGAAAGTGAGTAAGAGTGTAGTTAGCAAGGGTGGTAGAACTAGGTTTTTGCTTGGAGAGTGGTGAATGAGTGAAATAAGTTGTCAGAGTCTGTTGTGGGTGCTGTGACTGTGAATGAGCAAAGTATGATAGATACTGTGCAAATGTTGGATAGTGCTTGACATAATGTTTAGGATATCTAATTGCTGAGTCTAAGGACTCCATGGAGTAGCCTGTAATAATAATAATAGTATCCATCCATCCATCTCAAATATACTAGTGCATTTCACAAATTTATTAGCCATTTCATTGGTTAATACTTTTTTTTTTTATGCATGTATCATAAATGGACACAAAAAGCATTTACCTGTTTTCTGGTAAGAATGTATGTAATTTTTTTTTTCAAAAGCTTAAGGAAGAACTTAGATTTTTCTGTGAAATGGTTATTTTTTGCTTGAACATTCTCTGTATGGACATAGTAAATTTTATAATACCGAATGTTATTTAATCTTGTCATTCTATTTTACAGATAGCAGCCACAAAAAATATTGGATACTCTGTATTCACTCTACAAGATGGAAAAAGATCAGATGCTGAAGGATGTATTAAGGAACATATCTATCAAGAAGTATCTACCTGCAGCTTTGAAGGTGCATCTAGTGAACACGATTATATCTTTATTTAAATATTTTTGTTGAAAAATGTGTGTATATATATTCACTCTACAGGATGGAAAAAGATCAGATGCTGAAGGATGTATTAAGGAATATATCTGTCAAGAAGTATCTACCTGCAGCTTTGAAGTTGCATCTAGTAAACAATATCTTTATTTGAAATTTTTTGATGAAAAAAAATTTATATCCACACACACACACACACAGGCAGGCCTCACATTTATGACATGGTAGGTTCCAGAAAGTTGCATTGCAGATCGAAGCAATTTTCACCCTTCACTGCACTGTTAAAAATTAAATTTAGGTTTTTGAGACCTTAGTATTTAACTGCTATTTGTAAGTACACTTAAATTGTAATTTTGCATTTAGGCAGAGTTTTTGTTCACAAATATGATAGGTATTTGAATCTTTGCAAGTGTTATTCCAGTTAGAAGAATAAAACAGATTAAACAGAAGAGTAAAAATATTTTAGGTTTTTATTTTAATCAGTACTATATTTATATTAAAATATCTTGTGGTTAAAAGATATTTAACCACAAAAACAAAAAAACAGTGATGGAATGAAATTAACATTTGCCTATTAAGATTTTTGGAATGATATAAGTTTTTAGTTTAAAAATCACATGCATTTTTAATCCAGGTGAAAAAAAAGAATATCTTTGGCTTTGTGATCTAAGTCACTCCTCATTTGCAGTGCATGTTCTAGATGGCATTTTCTTTCGACAGAATTCATTCTTGCCACATTAAGTCTTACACACTGCTCTGATATTGTCCTAACTTTTACTTGTTTTTTTTTTATAATGGCCACCACTGTCATGCAAGTTACTGATACTTGTTGCTATCTCATCTTTTTCAGAGCAATTAACTACATCTTTCATCATGGACATGGTTTTAGTTCTGTTTGTTATTGTTACAGCCAGGAACTTCACCAGCATAATTTAGAAACTCTCTTTTTAGAGATTTTTTACAATTTTTAGTGAAATACTTCATAAGTCCCGTCATCATAATATATATATAGATATATATATATAGATAGATAAACTGATTTTAAAATCATTATGATGCACATGTTTGCCAAGTTTATTTTGTCCAGACCAGCTGCGCATATCTTAAGTATCATAGTGCAAACCAAGTGCCACATGTCATAATAAATTCCCTTATTAGTAAACATCAAAAATCTGGATCTTCATAAGTTGAGGATTGCCTGTATATAGGAAGAGAAATATTGATACATAACTTTCTAATACTTTACTTTCTTTAGTTTGCAGCTGTTTATAAAGCAAAGTTTTAAACTTGATGAGAGAGTAATATATAATATAAGCTGTTAAACTTGTAATCTATTTTTTATACAAAACAGGGCAGTTAAATAGGAATAACTTACACACAAAATATCCTCAGAATTAAGTTTGAATGCTGGTAGCCATTTAAAGTTTTTGGTTATAATCTATACAGCATCTCTGCATTGTGCCTGACCAATATCATACAATATTCAAAAATAAAAAAAAAATGAATAAAAAATCATGCATCACATGCTATTCCTCCCCCCCCCCCCATCACATCTTGGTACATCAGACAAATTGTATGTCATGCAAAATGTTGCAGGAGATTCTTTGTACAAACTGCTGTGAACTACAGATACTGAGTAATGATAAAATTTCATGTTTTTTTTTTCACTATTTTGATTCTTATGACTTTGCAAAGTGATAATGATCAAATGCATCTAATGTATTGAAATCAGCCACAAACACAGTAGTGACCTGGAAAATAGCTCTTTCTCCAGTAAGGATATCAAAGTAAGTGCTGGACCTACAGTATATGTGATATTGTTTCTGGTGAAGCAACAAATAACATGACCATTTTTGAACATCATAGATACAAAAAAAAAAAAAAATAATAATAATAACCAAAAGTAGTAGGTGTTTATTTTCACACCAGTCTGTTTCTATTGTATTGATTGCGTCGGTTGATAGTTGATACAACACACAGAGCTTCCTTAGATAACACAAAATGTTAAAACTGATAAGCTTATTCAGAAAAGATTTGCTCTTTGCTAGCCTTGTTGATTAAGTGGTTAATATACCTGCTTTTCAACTATGAGCATGAATGTTTTGGAATACGTTTAATGTGGAGTGAATTTCATCACCTGGTGTGAAACCGCCATCCTACATGTTTGTTTGGAAAAGTGCTATGTTTGGTCTCTAGAACAAGATTTCTAGATTATTACTATTATTATTACTACTATTATTACGGGCAACTCCAGGGAGTCATTAGACTCATCGAAGGAGGCCCCAAATCATATTCATCACAACTATCTGACATTCATACAGTATCTATCATACCTCGCCTTAAACTCATTCACTGTCACAGCATCCACTACAGACTCAGGGAGCGCATTCCACTCATTCACTACTCTAAAAGTAAAGAACCCAGCTCTAACACCTTTACTAACCACACTTTTGCCCAGTTTCCATGGATGTCCCCTAGTCCAATTATGTAAATATATAACGAAACTTAGGCCACCCATGGTACTGATGTTATATAGATTTACAGCTTTTAATGGGTACCACCTCCCCCCCCCCCCAAAAAAAAAGTGATCTAAAGTATTCTGATATTTTTCACATTAACATTCAAAACGTTGTTTGCTTTTGAATTGCATTAAATACTAATTATCATTAATAGACAGTTTGATAGTGTGACTGTTCACAAAAATTTTAAAAACTTCTGCATCTTGTTTTATTCTACAGACTTGATGTAGTTATACTTTCAAATCCAGAACAAAACTATTATATTGTTTCGATCCATATTTATACAAGTTTATGCTAAGAAATATTGGTGTACGAAGTATCTTGGTTCTTGCTACTTTTACATGAATTAGTTAGCTTTCCATTAAGTTGCTCTTCACAATATAATTTCTTGGCAACTATAATTAATTTTCTGACTCAGTGAAAAACTTATAAATATAATAATACACCACTTTTCTAATTGTATGTGAGAAATATGCTTCTGGTGTCAAGATAGCTTTCACTTTTTCTCGTTCATGAGGCTTCAGTAAAAGTCAGGCCAGTCTGGGAAGCGAGTTAAACCATAATGCTGTCAATATACAACTTTTGAGGAAAGTATGCTATGCTATATATTGTGGGATACAAGTAACAATGAAAAGTCATTTTGCTACAAGTAACTAACTTATGAAAATATTTCGTGCATAATTAGTTTTTCTTTTGTACTGAAGTAATAATATGGATGGAAACAAGAATATAATTGCAATCATTAATATTTGCATTATAAAGATCGGTAGAAGGCTATCTTTTAATAGCTTACTGTTCCTAACATTTAACAAAAAAGATTGCTTCTGTAATATGTTTTAAATATTTTGTGTCTGAAGAGAAACAGACAAAAGTATAGATTATACCAAAAATCTTATTTAGCTACATGTTACAAACATACTGCCTAAATTTGATAGGAAAGCTGCTTTGATGGGGTAATGTGGTGTGTCATTTTTACTATTCTGGAATCTGGATTGAGTAGAAGCATTTGTCATAATATCTCAGTGCTTTCTTTCAGTGTAAAAAGTTAATAAGATTGTGTTAAATTTGTTACTTGTTTTGTTTTATTGCAATTATGTTGTCCTGTTTCAATTATTGCATTTCTAACTTATTAAAATACAAAATAAAATTATTGGTATGAGCTCATAGCTTTCATAGGACTGTAATCTAAATTATTGCATTTCAACTGTAAACTATTTCGTCCATTAAATAATTGTATAATATTAGAATTTTTTAAATTAAATATTCATAAATATTAGACCTTCATAATCGAGCTCAGTCACCATTTTAAACCAGTAATTTGTTACTGTACAGTAACAAGGCCAGCTCTCTAAATCCATTATTCAGAAAAATTTCTGACAGTCCCATGAAAGCTGGGGAGGGTGCATAAAGTAAATAAGTAGGATTGATGTTTTCTTCTAGCATCAATGGGAAAGAACTGTTTTTTTTAAGTGCAACTTAAGATGAAGCACAACTGCTGATCTGTGTGAAATGAATTAAACATTTCAGTATTTTTAATATTTTTGTTATATTTTAATTTAAAGTATCTTAAAAAGGAGTTTAGCTAATATGCTGCTACAAGATACAGGTAACCCTCGTATAACACGGTCTACAAATTGTAGTAACCTTTTATCTTTTCATATATTTTTCACTGTGCTACTTAAAAATCAAATTTTATCTTCGTTAAATTTGCGTCAGCCTGTATCTCGCATGTAGTTATAAGTAGCGAATTTATATTACAGGAAATACCCTTTAGCACGCATTTACATTAATTGTTTACCATATAAAGTGTTTATTGTTGAAATTGTCTTCGTTTTCTGCCAGGAAAGCACATTAAAAATCATAAGTGATCTCAAGCTGAGCTTTATTTTCTGGTGAGTTACATACATAATTAATATGCAATGCATTCTTATAGTAATGGCCACTTAAGGGCTTTTGCAATATGGTTGAAAAGGAAATTAGTGAATTAATTGATGGGGAAACAGATTTAAATGAGGAGGTACAATTAATAGATGACGTCGAACCAAATGGTGGGAAAGTTCTACTGAAGATTCTAATTGTGATGAATCGTTAAAGAATTCAGTTTAAAGAAATTAGCAGAAGGATTAGACTTGGCAAGAAAGTTAGGAAGTTATTTTACGGATAATGATCCCTGAATGGATCATTATCTGCTCTGGAAAATTCGTGAGACAAGTGGATGTTTGTTTAGCTCCATATTATGAACTTAATAAAAAAATTGCAGCATAGTGGTAAGCAAGGTCTTATTACTGACTTCTTGATAACTAAACCAGCCGAACTATGCAATGAAAATTATACAAATGATATTCAAGAGATGATGACGTCCGGACACTTGTAAATAAAGAACATTGACAAAATGTTAGATTTGAAGACAGTGATGACGATTGAAATATGCACTTTATTTTATTTTGCCTAAAGCATTTATGCATTATGTGCAATTTGTAATTTCTATAAGTTTATTCTATGTATTTGTTTCATAGTTTGTTTTCTTAACTTAAATGAATTACCTGAATTAAATAAAAACATTTTTTGTCAGATATGTCATTGTTGTTTATATAATTTAAAAAAAAAAAAAAAAAAATTCGGAACCTAACTACTTTTTCTATGTGATCTGAGTTTTGCATAACGCGATTTATACAATGCAGCATTTCTATGGAACCTAACATCCGCGTTATACAAGGGTTACCTGTAAATATTCTGATTAAGTAATCAACAGGAAGCACATTTTACCCATCATAATATAGCTGTAAGTGAGCATTCCTCTAGAAAAACTATTTTAAATCTTCATCTAATTTAATGGATTCTGTGAAAGGACATACTCTGCAGTTGCATATATATATATATATGCCCTTCTCCCACACTTCTGCAATATCCCAAAAGGATGTTGTTTATTCATAAATTTAAACAAGTAATCAATTGTATATTTGGTTTAATCCTTTATCCTTTGTGTAAGCAAACAAAGTTTTCGCCTGAAGTATTTTCAGGACTGGAGCAACTCGTGGTAAAGGTGGATAAGTTCTCATCACTTGCATTAGTATCTCCCAAAATGCAAAGCACATCTCCTTGCGGACATGTATAATGCTGTGCATTAAGGAAAGGGCCACTACCCAGACCGGTTTTGACCTTTATTGAGGTCTCATCAGTGGAAGCCAGTGGTGATACTAGTGGAAGGAATGAAGTAGTCATATTTACCTATACCAAATATGTGCCATTTTAATAATAAAGTGTGCGCCTTTTGGCAAAAGTGCCAAAAGGCACACACTTTATTATTAAAATTCTCTGGATTAGAGATAAGTTGATGGAAATTTTTTCACTTGGCTATGCTACCAATTGTATATTTGGTTTAATCCTTTCATTACTTCCACCTTAGTATCATCATCACCACCACTTCTGGGTCTGGCTCTCACTGATGAGACCTCAATAAAGGTTGAAACCGGTGTCTGGGTAGTGGCCCCTTCCTTAATATCTGCATTATACATGTCCACAAGATGTGCTTTGCATTATGGGAGATATTAAGGCAAGTGATGAAAACTTATCCCACCTTTACCACGAGTTGCCCCAGTCCTGAAAAATACTTCAAGCACACACTTTGTTTGCTTACACTTGGATAAAGGATTAAACCAAATATACAATTGGTAGCATAGCCAAGTGAAAAAACTTCCATCAAACAGCATTATTTATATAAAAAAAAGTACTCACAGGGACCACTAGTTTGCATAGCGAATTTAATTTTCTTTAGAATATAAACATGGCTTCAAAGCCTGAGTTTATACTTTTCAATAGTTTGTCAAACACAGGTTATGATAAGAATGAAGCATGTCTTCCAACAGACATGTTTCAAAGCCTACTAATGCAGTAAACTTTGCAATTGTTTCAAAATCTTGAATAACTTGCTAAATAGAAAATTGTGCTGCAGAATTCTTGTGAAGTTTGGCATCATTCATTACTACCGTTCCACAGTTAAAAAATAAGGTTGTGTCTCAGTATAGGAGAAGTCTCCATTATTTATATATTTATATATATATATATATATGTAGGTAAGATCATCAAATTTATTTTATAATGAACCTCATTACAATCAGTTAAACATCTAAAAATTATCCCAGATGTAAAGAGCAAATGAAATAATTAAGTTTATTCATATTCGTTTGTACAGTTTTTAATGAAATGTAGAAATGTTTGTTCTAAACTGAAAAACAAATTATATCCATCACACACAACTTTATCTTATTCCTGTACCTTTTATGTGGTTCTAAACAAATGTTTTTTTTTTTCACAAAACATATCAATATTGGCTGAGTGGTTAGCATATCTGCTCTCCAGCCTACATGTTCAAATCTCACCATGGATGTTTGTGATTTTCTTTAGGTGGTAGATGAATTTCATTGCTTGGTGTGAGACCATTGCTCTGCTTATTGGAGGCATTTAGTGGCTCAAAAAAGTTCCATGTTTGGTCTCTAGAACATGGTTTCTGGACCATGTCTGGTCCAGAAACCATGATAAAAACAAATGATAATTTGTTTATCATAAACAAATAAAAACAGAATAATAAATCCTTATCTCACCAACAGTACTAATGCATTATAGGTATACAACCTTTTGTGGGTAAGAGTCACATTGGAAAGAATGAAAAATCAATCCTTTGCAGGGTTGACTATTAATTCAGCAGCACAGGATGAACAAAAACCAAATGCATTATCCTAAATAGGCATGCTGTAAAATTTATTAAACATGATCAGCAAGCAGCAACCATAATTGTTATTTTGTGTTTAACTTAAATGTCAGTGAGAATCTGATAAACATATACCACACTAGCAAATGGGTTACTTACACAGAAAAGAATGTTATATATGATGAAAAGCACTCCTTACAATGAGTATGCAATAAAAGATGCCAGTTTTTAGAAGCTGCTTTTCACAGACTTACTGAACATGGTATGGTTATTCAAAATTAAGAATATATCATCTTAAAAGTATACCTTCATTAGTTGGAAGAAATGCCATCTAGATCTTTAGGTGGTAAATGACTTTCTCACCTAGTGAAACCTCCTGCTTATTGAAGATACAGTTGCCATTGCCATGTTTTGTCTATAGAGTAGGGTTTCCAGTTTATCCCCCTCACTTTCTTCTTACATCTTTGCACTCTCCACATTGTAATTATTTAACTCCATACAGCAACCAACTAGCTTCTGCAGGCCAGCTTCCATATAGTACACAGGGACTGAACCCATTCATAATGCTTCAGGAGGCTTCATGAACATAATCTAAGGCCATGCTTGGAGTCTGAGCACTTCCTGTTCACCCAATTCTCCAGTTTATCCCAGAGATAAACTGGAGCATTGGGTGAGGTCAAGAGACATCCACCCCACCGCATTCCAGTATCATTACATGCTTATAAGAAGAATAGTCCAAAATTCCCACTGATTTATTGCCATCATATGCTTGTGGAAAGTATGCCCTGTAGGATTGCTGCAGTCATTGCAGTGAAAGGAGTACATCTTCTTAAGGTGGATGCTATGGCTGTTTGTTCTTCACATTATGGTGTCTGTTGACTTGTTTCCAAGCAGCATGTGTATATATATTTTTTAATTTAATCATAAAACTGTCTTATTTTTGAATTCCCAGTACTAATTACATTTTACTTTTTTTCCTCATATACTAAAATGTACAGTTCATTATTATAGCATTTTGAGATTAAACACAAAAATTTTTATTTAGTAGCAATTGCAGGATTAAATCAAAAATGTAAAATTTTCAAGAATTTGGAAATCCTAGGTGTGTTATACTCATGTTATGCACATCAGTTTGGGCATGGCGTGATTACTCATTTATCTGCCATTTTCATTTTATTTTAGCACAGGTGATTGAGACAAGAGAGGCTTTGGCATTGGGTTTGCTCTACGTGTTGCAGTTCTTTGCAATTTTTGAATATGGTGGGTATTAGTTATCCACCATATTCAAAGAGACATCCACCCCACCGCATTCCAGTATCATTACATGCTTATAAGAAGAATAGTCCAAAATTCCCACTGATTTATTGCCATCATATGCTTGTGGAAAGTATGCCCTGTAGGATTGCTGCAGTCATTGCAGTGAAAGGAGTACATCTTCTTAAGGTGGATGCTATGGCTGTTTGTTCTTCACATTATGGTGTCTGTTGACTTGTTTCCAAGCAGCATGTGTATATATATTTTTTAATTTAATCATAAAACTGTCTTATTTTTGAATTCCCAGTACTAATTACATTTTACTTTTTTTCCTCATATACTAAAATGTACAGTTCATTATTATAGCATTTTGAGATTAAACACAAAAATTTTTATTTAGTAGCAATTGCAGGATTAAATCAAAAATGTAAAATTTTCAAGAATTTGGAAATCCTAGGTGTGTTATACTCATGTTATGCACATCAGTTTGGGCATGGCGTGATTACTCATTTATCTGCCATTTTCATTTTATTTTAGCACAGGTGATTGAGACAAGAGAGGCTTTGGCATTGGGTTTGCTCTACGTGTTGCAGTTCTTTGCAATTTTTGAATATGGTGGGTATTAGTTATGAATTTGGGAGTTTATGCTGTTGCCACACTAACTGGAATTAAGTCTTCTACAATAAATCAACAAGTATAAACAAGTTTTATTTTATGCATAAATAAAAGGATAAAAAAATATACATCATTAAGGAAAAAATACAATTTGTCATATTTATTAGTGGTACTTAATGATTTAAATTACAATAACACTGGCTAAGAAAATTGAGCTTATAAAATATACACAAATTGTAGAGTATCAAATTTCAAAAAAAGTAAAATGTTACAATTATTTTTTTAATAAATACCACTTACAGCTTAAAAGTTCATGTGGAAAACAATGAGAATACAGAAACTATAGGAGAAGCAAGAGAGAGAGACAAGATTAACTTTCTTTACTATTTTAGATTTTTATGGTGAAAAGCAAAATGACATTTCCTGTATTAGTTAAAAATGTATATCTCCTCTCACATTACAGACTAAGTTACTAGAACATACACCTACATCTTATAAGGTAGCAATTTAGATCAATACGAATGAAATAAGTGAAGCCACACCTGAAGTGTTTGCTCATATGAAGTTCCCAGCCTGTAGTAAAATTAATTTTGGAATTAATCAAAATTAGTATTAAACTCATGATTGGATAGAAATGTGAAAATGCAAACCTCAGTGTAATAAACACAGCGTGATTACCCCAAAAAATCTAGCTTAACCAAAATCAGATGAACTCTGATTTTGGTTCCTTATTAACCAAAGCTAAAGTGAAATTACTGTATATATGTACTTGAAAGTTTTTTAATATATGTTATTCGCTTCTTAGATATCTAGTTGCATTAAAAAATAAATAAAAATCAGCTAACACCTTTTTATTCCTGTATACGGGGAGTAGGCGAGGCCATTTAGCCTTATCTAACTTTTGGAGACTGAGTGGGCAGTTCAATCTCCACTGGTACCAATCAGAGATAGATGGCCCAAGGCTATCACTAATTAAGCGGTACACAGTGAAGAGAGACGGCTCAAATGTGCTGCCATCTCGTGGTCCCCAACCCTAACACAATATATTTAATGTCTGAAATGATGTGGGTTCTACAGTCGATTTTCTTGAGTTTACAGGACGAAAAACCCGCTTGCCCATGCCAGAGATCGACTAACTCGGGAACCGGTCGAAAAAAGGCTTAGAAAAATTTCCTCTAGTCACCGACTAGACTCGAAACCAAGTCTTTCTTCGTGCGGCCAAGCGCCGTGGTATGTAAACGCCATATCCACTGAGCTACATAGACTCTAGTTGCATTATAAAATGCAAATTATGAACTGAGATAATATAAAAAATTCATAAGTTTTTTTTTCTGTAAGAAAAGTTATAAAAAAAAAAGCAGCAAAAATTTCTGTAAATTTTTGCTGTAAATTTCATTTGCAGTTACTTCTAGCATGTGCCATGTCTGGCAAGAACTTTCTCCATGACATACCAGTTTCACATTTTTTGCATTATTTTTATAAATATGAAATTTTCTTTTCATGCAAGCTATAGTTTCTCTACAAACATGTAATGATTTGTCATGTACTTGCCTGATGTGGGTGAGTACACTTTGTACAGTGAACATGTTAAAGGGTATAATCAGCTAAAATGAAATGGAAAACCAAAATTAGCACAGGCCAGAGATTTTCATAAGAATAAATAAATTTCTAACTGCATAGTATCAACATGATTTTTGCTATGATGCTATATCCACTTTTTGCATGGATAGTTATGTATCTACATAATTTATTGTAATTATCACACTTTATTATAATTTGACATTCACTCAATTTTTAATTGTTCAAGATCATGGAACTTCGCTTCTCTTTTGATAACACACAGACCTGTTTTTGCATTAGGTAAATGTCCTTAACTGGGGAGAGGGAAATGGAAGTAGTGGTATAATATGAATTGACAATGATATACACTAGCAGTCTATTTAAATATATTAGAGATGAATATAACATGCTGCTACTGAATAAACATACATAATCCTAATCAATTGTTTTTACTTGAATTATCTATTTCAGCATCAAATCAAATACAATTTAAAAAAATTACTGCACTGTTTGCTCTCTAGTAAGCTAATTAAATTTTGTTCCACAATGAATGCCCCAAAATATGAGTTCGAATTTTTCTGAACTCGTATACAGTATCTGAAGTATAACAGAATAATTTATGATTTAATACTTCTGTTAAAACAAATAGTTATATATAGTTAAACATGAAAGAGAGAGAAATAGAAACATTTTTCTTGGCCAAAATTCTGATAAAATTTTGCACATCTAGAAAACTATTCATTTGTGCACATTAGGTGGGGAAGACATGCCTATCATTGATCTTAAGATATAGTTTTTATTTAAAATTGGAAGCAGCAGCAGCATTAGAAAGCCAGGAGAATGATCTGTCTGTAATAGAATAGGTTGTGGTTGGAATCACAAAACTTGTGGTAACACCTACTGACTATCATCTAATTTTAATTAATTTTAGTTACCTCTTATGTACAAATACAAAACCATTATTTTTCTTACTGCTGCTAAACCATACCATTGTATACACTTGTATTTGAATAAGGTAAACAACTAAGTGAGCCTCCATAACTCAGTTAGCATAGACGAAGCCCTTTGGTCGGAAAGACTTGGGTTCGATTCTTGTCATTGATGTGAGGAACCCAGAACAGGCAAACTGGTCCCATGAACACACATGGATTGCAGTCATGAATACATCTCAGCCATATGCCAGTCCCGAGCCTGTATAAAATTGGGGGGGGGGGGGGGGGGGGGGGTTGGAAGCAATGGTGGATTACCCTGTAAAAATCTCATCAGGAACACTTTGTGGGCAATGCCTACAAAGTCACCTAGGGTCAGAAACGACTGAAAGGGAAAAACCACCACCAAACAACAAAGTGTAAAAATAAATCATAAATACTAAAAGAGCTGGCTAGTTAAGAACTAGATATGTTTATGTAACATAGCTAGTTCTAATAAAATTATTCAAGTTTGAAACACAATGCTTAATGAAGTATAATAATATCACTTAATATACTCAGGAAAATCAATTTCCATCTCATGGTTGAACCAGATGTCTGAAAATAAAAAGTACAGCAATCACTCAATTAATGCATCTTTTTTTTTCTATACCCAAATTCAATTAGTGCACTTATATACATACATCTTAAAAATAAATGTTACAGATTTTAAAACTTTTCTATCTATACATTTTTTATGGCTAACTATTTTAAGAAATCGCTCACCAGAATGAAATAATTTAGTTACCGATTTAAAACATTTTACAAAGTTATTTTTTAATGGCATACTACATTATTTCCATGTGCACTATGTTCCAAATTACGTCATCTGCTAATCATATCTTTTGCAATTGTTTTCCTTACTTTAAAGTATTTTCCCAACCTTTCATCAGTAAAAGAATTAGTGAGCAAAAAAGTGGAAGTGCGAAAATGATTCGAAAAATAATCTCATTGGAAGAAAAACTTGAAATAATAGAGAAAATGAACAAGACGAGTCCAGAGCAAAGATAGGACAAGAACATGGGAAAATCAAGAGCAATTTTAAACAAATTGCTCTTTATTTTAAAAGAAATTTGTTTAAAATTCTCGAAGCAGCCTTACCAAAGAGAAAGGTAAGACTGTTTCAAGTTCAGCATGCATGCACTCGAAATCAAAGTATTATAATGATTGAATTAGAGAGACTTCTTTCTATACGGATCGAAGATTGTAACCTAAAACGGACCTTATTAAATCAAAAGCATTAAGTCTCTTTGCAACCTTCAAAGAAAGGGCTATCAATGATGGAAAAGAAGAATTCCACAATAGTGTTGGGTGGTTTGAGCATTTCAAAAAGAGAAATAGCCCTATATAATGTTCTAATTGCAGGCGAAGCTGGAAGCGTAGAGAAGGAAGTGGTCACAAATTATCCAGAGATTTTGAAGAAAATTGTGGAAGTGGGGGCTATTGTGACCAACAAATATTTAATGTCGATGAAACCAGTCTTTTTTGGTTATAAAGTTGCAAAGTCGAATGAAATTACTGCTAGCAATATGCGTGCCGTTTGGAAGCACATTCTTCCACACTGTGCAAATGATTTTAGAGGCTTTTCAAATGAAGCTAAGTTAATTAAATCTCATTCTGAGAAATTGAGTGATTCCGAACTGCTAAATTTAGATGCACAGTGGGAAAATCCTGAAGAAAATTTAATCACTGACCAGCCCAAAGAGATTTCACAGAAACAATTTGAAAATATTTTTTGTACAATCAAAATTTTTAAGCAGCAATGCTTAGAGGCTGACCCTGATGAAGAGAGAAGCAGTAAAATTTACAGAAATAGAAGAGGCAATAGGGCCATACCGTGAGTTGTATGAAAAAAAAAGGAACAGAATGAATGCCTGCCAAACTATGTTAGCTCAATTCTTTGTTAAGAAGCAGAAGAATAAATTTATATTCTGAATATGTTTTATTGTCTTTCAACTTCATGGTTTTCCTTTAACTAGGCCCTGAGCTATACTATACTCTAATTCTTTATTAAAAAAATTAAAGGTCAAAAAAGAAATTTGGGAAACGAATTATACTTTTCAACGTAGGTTATTATATTCAATTAGTGCACCTGTTTTAAGCAATGCATTAATTGAGGGATTACTGTAGTATGCACATAATCTGATCAGAGATACTAGTAATCTCAATGCATTTTTATGTTATCTTTTAATATAATAAAAAGTCATTTGTTCATTATATATAGAGATGGATGCGGTATGTTACCATGGCCTCCAGATTTTCTGCATGTTAAAAAAAAAAAAATGAACACAAAGCAAAAAAAAAAATGCGTGCACCCACTTTTTAATATGCCACAAATATGAAAAACATTTAGTATGTTTTTAATTATGGCTATCCAATTAAATATGACAGCTCATGAATAAGGATAAACCATCCTGTTCTAATGAAATTTGATTTAGGAAAGTCAATTTACCGAGTAAGAGCAGATAACTCCTAGTATGTAAATTAAAGATTTAATATGAAAAACCTAAATTAAATGAAACAAAATTTTTGTGCATTTCAACATGTTTAATATAGTAAATATAACTTTGTTTCAAATCAAAAAGGCTACAATTTTTCTCAAACAAAGATTAAAAACGAGTCATGTTAACAGTGATGTTGCTTAAAAAAAAATATTTTAATAGCTACAAGCAACAATTCTGTGCCTCAAAGTCAGCCCTTCTAAAGACTAGTGCGGTAGTTACTCAGAGGGTGGATATAAATGATACTGTCTAATTTGACCATCTTAAATAAAGAATTTGTGATATAAAAAGGTGACAAAAAAAAACACTTGAATAATCACAAAAGAGTAATTTATCAGTACAAAAGTAAACTGATATTATTTGATGAAAAATGAACACAATCTTGTAAAGATACTTATAATCTTATAGTAATCAACATAATGCTGTTCCACTTTGATCCCTTTGAAAACTTACAAAATAACCATTTAACAAGAAACTGTAAACATATTAAAAATACACTTTAATAAATCACATTACTTATGCTGCATGTTGTTCTAAGAAAATAAGATATATATCACTGCTCCAGTTTTCTTCAAGAAGAAACTATGAACAGCTGCAATTATGGTATATTCATTGATCTATATATATATCACTGCTCCAGTTTTTTTTTTTTCTCCCAAGAAGAAGCTATGCACAGTTGCAATTATGGAATATTCATTGACATTAGAAAATTGTAAACTAATGGCCAGATCTCATTAGATTCTCTACCTTGGAATTCTTTAAGGATACCATGCTTCCTATTTAAGGGGGGGGGGGAGAAAAAAAAGGAGGTTATACAAGTATAAAACCTTCACAAAAAAGGAGCTATTCTATTATTTTTTTTTATTCGTTAAGTTTATTTTTTCATGGGATATTTGAACAATTTAAACTATAAACTATTTTCAGCTAAAATAAGAATAACCTGTAAAATTCCAGAAGTGGAGCTGTTTGTTCTTTATAAGTCTGGAGCCTAGCTCTAACAGTCTCTGGCTTATCATCATCTCTTTGTATTAAAGGTTCAGCTGTAACATCATCTATTCCCTAAAAATAATATCAAACAGTGTATATAAAAATGACTAAACTATATGCTTGTAGTCACAGCAAAAGTTGCAAGAATAGTAATTAGGTATCACTGTGAAGTAGTTTGTTCAGTAAATTAAGAAAGTATTCCAATTTCTATTACACATATTTATCAAGAAATAATGAATGACCTTATAATCCAATGTCCTTACAGTGAAACTTTTCTGTATTACTTTATTTTCATATGTAAAACAAACATTTTTAACAACTTCACACATAATACTTCAGTAAATAACTAATTCCTTATAATAATTATAGTGGTAGAAAATGTTCAAGAGGAATGCAATCAGAAATATATGTCAATAATGGGAGAAAAAAGCCATTAATAATTGTGAAAGGAAACTTACCAAAGAACAAGCTGGAAGCCTCCATAGCTCAATTGGTTTCAATGATTCACTATAATTGTAAAGGTCTGGGTTTAAATCCCATCTAGAATGAAAAAGAACCTTTATCTGGACTTTCACAACTGAAGGTGAATTAGCTGGTCTTGCATGCATGATAGGGTTTTTAATTCTGTAAAACAGGTAAGCCAGCCAGAAAAGAAAACAATGGCAGATAAGATTAAGTCCCTTAATCTTATCTGCCATTATCTCATTACCAAATTACCTGGCTGACAGGCCAGTAGGCCTGAGTTTGGTGTTTAAGACTGGCTGCAGATGATCTTGAAGCTTGGGCTGTCTGAGCACTGCATGATTTGATTTCCATAACTGTTACTATGATTTGTGTTGAAGTTTTTGGAACAAAAAAACAGGAATGCAAATAAATAATTTACTGACTAAAATTAATAATTATTTTCAAGCTGACATTTCACTAGCTCAAGCTAGCTTTATCACAGGCAATTTAACGATACACATTCAGTGAAGACAGAGAATGTAAAGACATCATGAACAAGGGGAGTCATGTGCAAGGATGACGACAGTGGTGCTCTTCATGGTATATTTCTGTTATTAATGCTGATGGGCAGATAGAGTGGTGTATCAAAATCTATGCAGGATTACAGTTAACTGGGTTTTATAGACCTTATGCTGCTTCTAAGAACAGTCTCTCCAATTCCAGTTTAAAAACTGAAATTGGAAAGACTGTTCAGTTGAAATAGGCATGTTGTGCTGATCTACTTTTTGGTTGTATTTTTGTCTACACAGACACAGGTTGTATATATTTGGTCTACACAGGATGTATTTTTTATGTTTTTTTCTGCCCAAGGCAGTCCATCCTATATGTCCAAAATATTGGATTCTACACTGGCAGAGGATGCTGTAGACACCTAGGAAGGCGAAAGAATCTTGGCAATATTTGATTTGCTTTAAGAAGGTGGAAATTCTGTTTAGAGGTTTGTATACAGGTCTTGATTCTGTATTGTCTCATGAGGGAGCTCAATTTATCTATTATACAGCTGATATCAAATTAAAATGTGTAATATAAATCAACATCAAGTCTAAGAATATAAGATGCCAAAATAATGTGAAAGTATTCATACTCTTTTCAAATGCTCCTCATACGTACTAGATGGATTTGTGACTTTGTATGATCCTACATGTAATAAAATTGTTTATTACATGTAGGATCTGAATACTTCTATACAACCGAACCCACAAGTACTCGGAGTTTATCAAGTCAATTTATGCGCTTATTTAAATAGCAGCCACATGTAAGCACTCACTATGCCTACCATGCAAGCAAATGTGCTAACAACAAATGCAAATGACAGGAGAGTGCATCAGCTCTTGCCAATGTAGCACTGTTGTTCAACAAATCCAACAATGATACAAAATGCTGCAGTTGCAAACTAGATGTTTACTGACAAGGAAAAATGTCTTACGTGTGATTCTGTTTTTCACTGACATGTTTCCTCTGCAAAATTAGACAAATTGGCACACAAACTACTCACTGAACCTCAACAAGACTTTCTTTTGTTCACTGTACCTCTCTTCAGTAAAGCAGCTCCTGAACTTGGAAAAATGCAATGAAAGCCTTGAACAGTGCCTTGACACTATGTACAAAACTTTCTCCTTTGAGCTTAGCTCTTCCAGTGTTCTGAACTGCTCCACAAATAAAAGGAAAAAATGAACTTTCCAAGCCTTGTGCAAGCGACTTGTGAGACTCGGACCAGCACATCAAAATAACAACAATTAACAACTTCAAAGGCACTCCCCCCCCCCCAATCACACATATCAGCTCTGCCTGACCTAACCTTTGCTCAGAGAGAGAACAAGGATGTCAACTACAAAAATAACTAGAGGAAAAATGCAAAAACGGAGATGACAGTTGGATTGTCAACTACAAACAAGGAAAGTTGGTGCAGAAATCAAGTGATGCTATTAGCCACTGTGGAAACCAGTATGCATGCACTGCACTGGCAATGTGTATAACCCATACACTCAAATATATGCCTCACAGAGCCTTCCATATTCACTTCACCAATCTGCAGCCTCACCTCTAACTTTAATAGTGTTCACTACCCAGGGCCGGTTTTATCATTAGGCAAACCTCGGCAATCGCCTAGGGGCGCTAAGACTTCGGGGCTTATGTTTGTGTGGGTATGACAAAATATATATCTATAGAGACAATGTATTAAAAATTTTCTTTGCCTAGGGGCATCAGATACTCTCGGACCAGCCCTGTCACTACCATCTCCAGTCTCCAAACCCCACATCTCACTCTCCCAAGCACTATTGTCTTAGTTTAAGCCTGGTTAGCCAAGCAGTTAGCGTATAAACTCTCCAACCAACAGGCTGTGGTTCAAATCGCATTGTGGGCATGGATGTTTGTGAATGTCTTTAGCTGGAAGATGGATTTCATTGCCTGGTTTGAAACTGTTATATCTTGTTCTTTTAATGTTATTTTGTATTTTTTCTTATTTTTATTTATTGTTTCTTAATATGTAAAGTGTTGCTTTTACCTATATGTCTTGTTCACTGAAATGCAAGACTAACTTAAGATCGATCTTCACTATTTGTGGTAGAAGAGCTATCTACATATTTTGACTGACCCTGTGATTGATCACGTGTATTAATTAATTAAACAAAGGGTTTGTCTCAGGTTAGAGCCAAATCCTTTGTAACGACTATCTGGAGTTACTCCTCAATTAGGTACTGGCAAATTTATTTGTTTTAGCTGCGCCAGCCAATACCTTTAAGTTAGAAGGACCCTTAACCAAGCAACAACTCCCAGAAAATATACAAGACTGATCAATCTATCAAATTACCCAACGTTTGCAGTCGTGGTCTCCATTAAGCAAATCTGTTCCGCTCAGGTTCTGATTAAAATGAGTGGTGCATTGGATTCATTCTCAGGCCAAAATACAAAAATACATTTATTGAATTCTTTGAATACATATCCAAAATTATACACTCAGCTAAATTAATGGCATTCTAGGTTATAAAGATAATTATGGCAACCTTGATCAATACAACTGAATCTTATCATGAATTATTACTACTAGATTATTTCTTAGCCTTCATTCATTACACCGATCTATAATTTCCTCCAAAACAGTTATTCTATTAACTATTTCACATAATATAATTCATCTATACAATCACTCATTAATATGCTCATTGAGCTATGACACTGCTACTAAATAATCACTAAGAGTTCTATAATAGAATGTTCCTGCTTACTAATTCACAACATTTCTTCCCTTTCTCAACAAAAGAAACACTAAAAGTTGTACATTACCAACTTTCAGGAAATTCATCAGGTCCGTCGCTTATTCTTCAACTATTCTTACGAAATGCTTGTTCTTTGTCTAGACAATTGTCTCACACGGCTTGACTTGGAATTCATTATTAAGTCTCTTCCTCCAAAGTGGACTAGAAACAGCTCAGCTTAATTTTGATACACGTGGTCGTTCATGGCGATCATCAGGTATACAGATCTCTACAGAAGGCCGACCATGTGTCCATGATTGGCTCACTCCTTCGCCACTTGTCTCTGTCTGACATGCTGTTCCGACAGTTGCATTCAGCTACTCATCTCCAAAGATGTTTCGAGCCAGGACCCTGGAACTACGGGTGTCGATGTCGAGCAGCAGAGGACTCTCCAGAACCCAAGAAGAGGCAAGAAGAAAAAAAAAGCCTCGAGAAAGGGGAGCAGACTCCTTTTATGTTCTTCTTTGGCTCACTGCGTTACATTTTCTCCCCGATACCGATCTTTTTGCATGCAAGACGATCTCCTTTTCAGCATCTTACAGGAATTACGAGCGCGTGCCGCTCCCCGTGCATACTCGATTACCGCAGGTCAAACATTTATCTGAAAGTTTCGCCAGTGAACCTTGAACTCTTATTCTTACATCGTAATAAACAATTTTCATAGAATATTTCTTTCATTGTTAAACTTTACAAAACAGATTACATTTATTATTTTTCTATGGAGTAATTCTACATTAAAGGTATTCATTTATAAATCCTTAAACAATCTGCATCTTTACATATGTACACG
Source organism: Typopeltis vanoorti (assembly GCF_054136105.1). Lineage (NCBI taxonomy): Eukaryota > Metazoa > Arthropoda > Arachnida > Uropygi > Thelyphonidae > Typopeltis > Typopeltis vanoorti. The sequence continues at coordinate 82,391,934 of NC_143568.1, forward strand.
TATATCTTTGTTGATTTGTTAAACTTGTTAAATCCTGAATGAAGTATTTCTAAACAAAAAAAAAAAAAAAAAACCTCTTCATTCAAGATCTAACAAAACCACCTATTAAAGCCCTGAAAAAGTTCCATATTTGGTCTCTAGATCAGGATTTCCAGACCTGGTATAAAAATATAAAATCAAGAAAGAAAAGATAGGGGAAAAAAAAAATCCTTAACCCACTCACAGCACAAATGTACTATAGGTTGACAAATAAACCTTTTGTGGGTGGGAGCAATATAAAAAGCTTTCTGAATACACCCCTTGACATCTTTCAACACAAGGATAACATCTGTTCACATATATCTGCTCTGACACACCATGCCAAAGAGCCCCTAACCTAAAATGCTTGAACTTTGATCTTCTTTGGTTGAAAATCTCCCTGCCCCACTCAGTCCAATTCATTTGCTGTCTCTCACTCTGCAATGCCACAACCATTCTGAGCTTCTCCAGTCCTGCTTTTTTCAACAATAAAATCATCCTCCTAGGAGATTGACAACACCAACTGGTTCTTCTCCTCCAGATGCACAGACCAAGCAGGCAGAAATGCTGAGACATTTGCCATCATCAATGATCGTATGAAAATTATTTGTATGCCTACCAAAATACCAGATAACCCTTACCACTACCCAAACAGCTTAGATCTCTTTCTCCCTTCCAAGTACACTAAAAATGTAGTGGGTCTCCTAGGTAATTCAGACCATAATCTAGTGCTCATCTCCTCCAAGTGATAATTTCTATGATTAAATTCTTCAAATGGAACATCTGAGGAATTTCAGGAGAATACACACACACAGTTTATATACAAAGTATACCTATAGGCAACCCAGCCATGCTTAGTGAAAACTTGACTAAGCATGTCCCAAGCCAGGATAAATAGGGAGGGTTGAGTGCAGGGCTAGCAACTCAGCTCAGAAAAAAATTTTTGCTATGCAAACTGAAACCTTCCAAAATGTGATACTGGATGAAGCAAAAAACAGAGTCTGGTGGAAGACCTATGCTCCAAGGTGGAGTGAAGAGGATTAAGTAAGTAATACCTATAAGCACAGGGGGTAACCGCCTTATCCTGGAATTATGGTTATGAAATCCAGGATACCTTGGATTGTTATGGAAGCTTAAGGACTTTGTTAAAAATGTATGTTCTATTGTTAAATCGATGTTTTTCTACTTTTTATATATTTATACTTATTTAGTTGTTTTACCTTTATCTATCCTTTCTTCCTTAAACCTTCTATCAAAATCCTATCAGCTGCTCTATTGTTATATATTTATCTTTCGTTATTTATTCTTTCTTCTCTTATTTTAATCTTATTTTTATTATCTAGGATTGTTTCCTCTTTGGATACTGGCAAATTTATATTTTGCTGCACCAGCCAGTATCCTATAGCAGAAAAGATCCTTGCTCAGGGATACAATACTAGATTCTTAGCTTTCTTACCCAATATCTTACTTAACTGCCGTATAGATCTAGATTATTGCAGTCATGACCTAAATCTATATTTATATTCACTCACTAAATCCTTCCCGCCAAAATAGGTTCTATTTTTATAAGTGGTAATATGGAATCGTAATCAGGCTTGACTCAGGTTCAGGAAAATATGACATGTTTATTGGAATATCTAATACACATTACAAACTCATACACTTAATTATGCTCTATACTAAATAAACTTGAACTAAGAGATTAACACATTCAAAACTAGTTAAAACTTATAAGGCCTGCTAAACACAGTAATTATACATTAGGATAAAAAGTAAACGATGTTAAGTTAAGCATATTCCTTTCAGTAGTATTTCTTGTAAGAACAAACTATCAACCATTCTAATGTTACTGAGACACTAAATTCTACCTTTCATATCGCATCAAGTTAATCCTATCACATACAAGTTACAAAAGATCTCTCTTAAACAATTCTTCTTACTCACAAACGAGGTTAACTTTCTAAATAGTGACTGTCCACAGAGTTCCTTACTATAAAGTTCTTAATTTCACAATCGTAAACAATCTTCTTTCTTCTAATGAACATTCACAGAAAATTAGAGCAATAGCACCTTACCGACTTTTTTCGCCGTCGTTCTGCACCACGTGTTTGTCTGGATATTTCTCATCTATTTTGGCTGTCTATACGGCAACGTAGGGGTTACACTATCTTCATTCTTTCTGCCAGAAACGGACTCAAAATTTTTGCGTTTCAGGAACAACTCAATGGGGCTTTTCAGCAACGGCCTGATTCTGCTAGTACTGGAATTTTTACCTTCAGCTTTGCATAGAATCCAGCTTCATTTCTTTAGGAATGCTCGCTGCCCGACATCACAGACTTCACTCCCCCTACGCGAAACTGCCCGCCAACTTCCGAACCACCCAACAGGAAAACGATACAAGAGATCAAGAGAAAGCCTTGCATTCCAGGCTCAACCCCCCTTTTATACTCCTATAGAGCGCCCTCTTTTTCAGCCCCTTTTTGCACACGATCCTGACTAATTTCACCCTTTGGCTTATCCTTCGTTTCTACGATGCTGATATACTTGGATATCAGCGTCGGTGATTTTCCGAATAAGCTTATACCCACCAGCGTTACGCTGTATGCATGTAGCTTTAGGCCTTCCAGGAATTAATACTTAACAGCTTTATGATGACTCACAATAGATTTTACATAGCTTAAGTAAGGCTTAAATTTAATTCACATTATCCCTCCTTTTTAAGACATACAAAATGAAATCTCAAATTAATCACAATAGCTTAAATATAAGGTGCATAAATAAAGAATACAAATTTTTCTATATAAAGTGAGGAAGTTTCACTTTTAATTACAACTGATGTGCAGGTATTTCTCTATGTTTGCAATTTTTATATGTTAGACCCTAAATGAATGATTTCTTTCCAAGATTCCTTCATTTAGGATCTAAGAACTGTAGAAGAAAGATTAAGAGAACTGAATTTTCATACCCAGTGAAGAAATATGTATTATACAAGGAGTAACTTTTATCTCAAATATCTCAAGCACCATAAGAAAATGGAAATTTTATGTTGCACTGGTTAGATTGAAATCAAGCTTACTGTTTAAATAATAATACTCTAACAAGTATAACAAGATATACAGTATAGTTCAAGTAGACTACACAAACCATTTCAAATAAACTTAAAGATTATTTTCATTGAAATGAAGTCATTCCTTTATATAATTTAACAGCAATAAAAACAAGTTTCTTTCCTATGTCCAAAATTGATATTAAAGAATGAACAAAGAAATCTATAACAGTTTTGTCTGATATAGATCTTTCCTGTTCTCTTCAAAAATGAGAGCACACTAATGGAGATCAACAAAAGATTGCGAGTTCTCATATCTGAAAAATCTTCACGATGAATAATATCTTTACTATAACACATCCATTAAATTAATTAAGATCAAATGCAGAGTTGGAATAATGACAAAAGTTCTGTATTGTATGTTGAGTTTAATGGTAAAGAAATTTCCTGCACAAAAAGGAATTCTAGCAAGAACACACGCAATTTACAGACAAAAAAATACTAGCTGTGGGTAGTGGTTGTGGGCAGTAGATGGCATTGATGTAGGCGATTGGTAGTAGAGTTCTGTGTAGTAGTGGAGACGGAGAGTTGTACAGTAGGTGTCCTCCCGTGATGAGTCTTCGGACCCCTTGGAGGTGTCACGAATAATAATAATAAACTGCACATTTGGGCCCAGATCTTTATTAAGGAATGTAAAGTCTAACCTCTTAGAAGATGATTTTTTCCCCCTCAACCCTGACATTATACATCAATTTCTTTCTTATGAACCAAATAAGAAATATTTCCTTCCATAACATAATTAAGGAAGGAAATCTTACTTTTTTCCATTCTTTAAACTAGGAAAGTGCCAAATATTCAGTTTTGCTTTGGTATTCAGCCACTTCAACATGGATTTCAGATATTCAACTTCAGCCGAATCAGTAGAAAGATTCAGTATTTGGCTGGTTTAAGCAGAAACATTCCTATTAGATGCATTGTAACAAACACAAACAATCGAGAAAAGTCTCCCCTTATATTGTGTGACTGTTCAGACAGAAAGGTTTCCAAGACTACTGATTAAACTTATTCCACAGTACAGTTTCTCAGAAAATTTCTTTTGGCACTAGCTACCAACTTATTCCTTTAAGAGTTTTAAAAGGAATAAGTTGTTGTTTTTTTCAGAAGTTGGAATATTTATAAAGAGACCAAATGTAAGCTACTCCAAAATATGCTGAAAAAATCATTTTCCTACATCATCATTTATTGCAAATTCATTTTGATTATTAAATCCATAATTGTTCTCTATATTTCACAATTTAAAATAAGTTTCATTAATTTTCATTTCATAAAACAAGTGCAATATTTTCTTCTGATTTTTATGTTGTATTGTTTTGTAAATATAATGTTCTCTATAAAATTAACACGCTCGCTGCCAACTACGAGTATACTCGTATGACGCTTACTGCCGGCAACGAGATTACCGTACTGACCTTCAAGAAGTGAAATTGTTCGCGTACGGGAAGAGACTATGCTGAAGTAGCGTGGCAGCGAACGTGTTAAATGATAGTTTTATTATATCAAAATGAAGGGGCAGAATGCCTATTTAACTAAGCCATAGTGATTAGCATATAGGCAATCTTCTGCATTACCAAACCATACAAGAAGATAAAACATTGGCTAATACTCCATCATATATTGTGATCAAAATATCCATCATAATGTTACAAATGACAACAATCACATTCCTTACCACTTTTATGACAAAAATGACCATTCAAGATTAATAGCAAAGCAGAAAGAATTAATGAACATAAACCACCAATGCAAAGTATGACAAAAAAGCATTACTGAAAATCTTGATATGACATCTCATATGCATGTTATGCTTCTTGATTTGGGAGAGGAGAGGGAATATAAATTATGCTATGCAGATGAAATAACATAGCATAATATGCTAAAAAAAATGAATTTAACTTAATTCAAGGTATTATTTTTATATTATTTTATTTAATAAGGGAATAAACTTTATTATAATTTGAATAAGTTTATTGAATGTTTTAAGTAAACTAATAGCATACTGGAATTTGTGGAGGATTGAATTCCTCGTGATATATTCTACCACTTGGAGCATGGATCCAGCGTCCTTTTAAACGATCAATTATCACATCATCTGGAACATCAAGATTTATAGCACAACTGAGTTTTACTGTATTAGATAGTGCTTCTGCTTGTGGGACTGTTCGAGGAAACCCTACAAAAATCAATTTACACAATCATACCTCTCTATGAATTAGAGAAAAGTCAACACATAGTTTCTCCTTTCCTTCAGAAAGAAATCTTAAAAATTTAAGATATTTTTAAAATTTGTTAAGAATACAGCTTACAAAATATCTTTATGAGATCTGTAAGTCTTACACTGATAATGATGATGCAGTATCATCTTTTTTTAAACCATGAAAGGGTTAAAAAAAACCTCTGAGGTTTCTTAACTTTTTCATGAATGTACACGTAAGTATCTGTAGATGGGTTTCCTGCCAATTTAGGTGGATGGCAATGACACTTTAAAAATCGATAGGCTGTGGTTTCAAATCTCACTGTACAAATGTTTGTAAAAGTCTTCAGACATTGGGCAATTTATCATCGAGCATGAAATCACCACCCCACATGGAAACTGAAAGACTTATGATTACTATGGCATGACCCAGATTATCTAACTTTTAGATAATCTGGGTCATCTAACAGTGATGAGTAATAATCCCATTCAGCCTTTCATATGTGGGATTACTATTATAAACAGACACTGCAAGTTATTTTTCTATTGCCATGTTGTTTCGTTTAGTGTTTCAGCTGTTTAAGAAATTTAATTTCTTTACTTCTTTTAAACATCACTATTTTTTTTTAATTTCAAAAAAGATTATTTAAGTTTTAGCACTGGTCCTTCAAAGACTCTCTCTCTCTGTGTTGTGTGTAAATAAAATAAATGCAAATCAGTAAAAAAAGTGTACTGCTTAAACCTTTACTGAAGTTTTTTGGATTGGATAATTTATACTGAACAAGAAATGATATTTTTTTAATCTATATTTTGTTCTGGTATAAGCAAAAAGAAGTCTATGAGCAGTTTCATCATAACTTCTTCTAATAAGGAAACCTTCAATGTTGTTTATCTTAGAACTTCATCTGACATTTTGTTCAATTATACAGCTGCAAGTATTCTTAAAAGTATAATAACTACACGTATCATTAAAGAAATACTAAAAGTGGATGTTTTTTGTGTTGAACTCTGAAGCCATAGTTAAATGACTACTGCAATCTCACTGTGCAACAAGAGATAGCTGGAATGCAATGATACAGGAAAGTAAGCAAGTGTCACATTGTCAGTTATGAAGGAGCTTAATACTACAAAACTATTTTTTCTTCAATTTATCAAAAAAGCATTAAACTAAAATAAAATAAAAAAATGAGAAGATAAACACAGCATGTTGAAAGGACAGATGAAATTAAAAAGAAATACACTCTTTTTATTGATTTAGTGTGCCACATATATTAGTCTATGTTATTTCATTTCTAAACCTCCATGGCATCATTAATCCTATCATACTTAACCTTTCAGTGCACTCATCCCTGCTCCAGCAATGTATTCTATCCTCCTACTCGATGAAATAAATAAAATAAAAGAAACTCTTCACTCCCTCACTTGCAACATCCTTTCAGGAATGACTACTTCTTTACAACAGCTCCCTTTCATCTATTTGATCACCTGCTTATTATAACCTCATTCATATCTCCCTCCTATCTTCTATAGTCTACTGATTCATACACATCGATCACTTATGCATAAGTGTGATTATATTAGTCTGCATAAGCATGATGAATCAATCCCATATGAGAAACACTATTTAATTTGCACCATTCCCATTAGATAAATGCCATGATTTCACAGTTTACAAATTCTACTCATTCTCTGCAGGTAGAGCAAATCACCACACAGATGACACTCATGTGCTATAGGTTTTTTCATACCTCTTGTGCGTGGGATAAAAAATTGCACCAATGTAATAAATGGTCATTGCTGATCTACATACTGTATAGCATAACATATGCATCTAAATAAGATTGAATAAAATCTATGCAATAAAAATGATAACGAACAAATGAATATATTTTTAAGAATACTGTTCCGAAAGACCTCTCAACGAAAAATTTTATTTCTAATTATTTATCTGTTGTACACCACTAGCCAGCAGATGAATTTTTCCTGTTGCTTCTAGTAGAATTTAAGGATGGTATAATATCAGGAAGTAGTAAATTTGCTCAAGGAAATGTAGAGAATGTGTATATACTGGAAGATGAATAATATGAATTAGAAAGTGTGGATTTGTAGGAATTTTGATATCTTGATGGACTGTAACATTTTTCTGAACAAAAGTAGTAAATAAAGAGTGAATGGCAGATGATAGAAGATAAAAGACAGTGCAGAAGGTCTGAGTATGACAGCACAAATGGTAACAACAGAGTACAAATACCAATAATATGCAAGAAAAAGTGAAAGACTGCAAGTTAGATGTAAATGCAATGAATGGAATACAAGAGATGAAAAGCAGAGCTAGTTAAGAAATGAGATAGAAGATGTGTAGCATAACATTATATGATTACTGGATGGAAATAAAAGGATATAAAAAAGAACTAGCTCACTCACAGTACTTAATGCATGATAGTTATGATAAGAATTCACAAAGTTTGTTTTCCAGAAGAAAGCATGAATAGGATGATCATGCTTTGTATATGAGGAGTAAACTTTTAAGGATTAGATGATTTTTGCCTTTCAACATGAGACCTAACTGGAAGCTTGAACGCTTAGAAAAGTAGTATGTTTAATCTCTGAAACATGGGAACTGGATTCTCTAATCCCTAGTCCTCTGCCATTACTTTGATTTACAACCTTTCATAAATGGGATGTACATACAAGAGCAGGAGAATTGATTATTGGGCAGACTAAAGGATAACAATGTAAAAAGAAAAGTAATTAGTATGCCAGTGATGAAAATATAATAATATACTGGCAGAACTGTGTGCGGAGAAAGGAATATAGTTTGTAAATGACTTGAATTGGCTTGATGTGTCATTTGGAGAGGTGGTTCTTTTGACAAAAAAAAGAATGCTCATTACTTCTTCTCCCCCCCAAAAAAAACTTAAAGGCAAATAACAGCTCAGAGGAATTACTTTCTCATGGTTGTAAGAAGAGATATAAAAGGGAGAGCAAGACAGATAAGATGTTTTTCTTGCGATTAAATGGATGAAGCAACTAAGGCTGTGATGGCCAGTGTATTGAGTCTGTTAGTCTATTTAGCTGAAGAAAGAAATGAGACTGAAGGGATGATGATGAATGGACATAAAGCAAAGAGAAGACTAGTGAGTGATGAAAATCAGTGAAAAGGTATGTAAAAGTCGAAAATAAGGAATTCCAGGGTGAACAAGGAGATGTGACAAGACTGACTGGAAGCAGCAAGAGAGAGAGTGTGTGTGTGTGGATGATCAAGGTGAAAAGGAGATGGCCTGGGATGCATGGAAATTAGATGAATCTGGAGAAAACAGGACAGACTAATAAAATAAATAAGTCCAGATATACTGAGAAGTCATAGCTGAAAGATGGTAAAAAACGGATTGGTTTATAACACAAAATTGAGTTATTACTATATTTATTTACAAATGCCAGGGGTATTAGGAATAAGAAAGAAGAAATTTCAAATTTGTTGCACCTATTGAGTTGATCAAAAAAATACTGGAATGAGAATGACATACTAATGGAAACAGAAATGTAGGGTGTGATTTTGAACCACAATCCTTCCTATGACATAATTCCTATGAGGATAGGAAGGGCAAGGAGAGGAGAATGATGTTAATAATAGCTAAGCAATTATGCCCACTCAAAGTGGGTATAAGAATACAAGAGGAAATAACTGTAGCAGTTCTGAGAAGGTATCGTGTGATGTGACAGTAGACATAATGAAATATTTAATGGGATGTTACTAATAAGCCCTGAAAATGTGGAAGGAAACAGCAAAGAAATGTTTAAGCAATTGAGATTAGGTTCTGTAGGTGATGATTATGGATAATTAGTTCTCAAAACAGATTGAAACGATGAGATAATAGCTAGTAGCAAGAAAAATGTATGTTTTTTTTAATTCATTATACCCTTTTAATGGAATTAACTACACACCATATAAAAAAAACAATAAATAATCTATGCAATTTATGAAACTGCATTTTACTGGATTAAAATCATCACTTTGTTTTGAAGGCTCCTATAGTATGAGGACATAATAAAATGTAATGCAAGTATTTAACCATACAGAACAGCTTGACAGTAAAAATCTTTATTTAGACACAAAACTAGTTTCCTGAAATAACTGAGTTTCACATCGTCAGGAGATAATAGTGAATAAAAAAAATTAAGCTACAAGCACATAATGATCACAATGCTAAATATTTGGAAAAAGACTAACAATGGAATACACATGTGCTATGTAGATACTTGAGAAGCATTATGCATTCTACTGGCATTTGGGTGCACTAAATGTTTTATAAAGAAGTCCAGACTTGGTGTAATATCATGACTTGTTTCTTGTTGCACTGTTGCTGATATTTTAACATTTTAATGATAGCCATTTAAAAGCATAGAAATTGTAATCTATATGGATCATTTCAGTTTGTCACCACAATATTTGTGTTTGGATTCCATCATATATGTTGCCAATCCTGATTTGTGTTTTCTTTTTTGTCTATATCTTGAAATGTTCTGACATGCATATCTCTCCTGATCTGTTCATCTGTCTGTCCTACATAACACATCCCATGCCAGGTTTCTTAAGTGATGGATGGGGAGGTCTGGAGGCCAAAGAAGATTAGAAATCTTGTTGGTAGGGAAGAAGGCAACTTTGATACTTTGTTGACATGAAACTCTAAAATCTTGTTAACAACTAATCAAATTATAGAGAAGAATTACTTGAAATAACTACTCTTCTGAAAACTTGTTTTTCTTGTTCATCTGGTTGTCTAGGGGAGTAACTAATGTTCTATTATAGCCATGCTTTGATTGAATATAGGTAATTGAGCTCTTGATTTCTTTTATCTGTACTACTGGAGATTTTACATGCTCTATCTCTCAGGGCTCATATAATGACAGTGTTTTGTGCCAGATGGGATTTGACATGTATTGTCCATTTGAGCTGGTTTCCTATGAACTGAATAACTGAGGTTTGCTTTGCTTACATACCTCTATAAGTGTGTGTCTAAAAACAGTCTAAACAATATTCATCCTTGGTATTCTGACGGTGAATATTGTTTAGGTAAAAGACAAATTATTGTAATTGGTTAGTGCATCTGGGCCGAATGATGAAAATGTCACTGCCATATTGCAGCCACATTTCAAGTCATGTTCTATGGCTAAAAGTGTGGCTGGCAATATGGCAGCCACACTTGAGCTCTAAAGTTTGTTTCTCAAAACCACTCCATGAATAAGTTTGCTATCAGTGAAGGAAGAGAAGAGCCCATTGCTAGTCCTTCTTTCTGTTCAAAAAATTTCTCTTGCAATTAAAGAAGGTGCTGCTGATACAATGCTTAAAAAGTTCCACAGTATCCAGTGGAAATAGATCTTAGAGTAAATGTGTAGTTTCTACTCTGGGCACACTGGTGAACAAATTGATGTAAGATCTTTTGTATATTTATTACTATCAAGTTGGAGCTTCCATACCTCAGCTGGTATAAATGAGTCCTTTGGTTGGAAAGATCTGGGTTCAAATCCCATCTATGTTAAGAGAAATTTTTAGCAGGCATTTTCAATCAAATGGTGAGTTATTTGGTCTCATCTGAAGGTGTAGGGTTTTTTAATCCTAGAAGCATGGATTTTTCATCCCCTCATAACAGGCAAACCAGTCCCTTGAACACACATATCTACAAGCATAGGATACTAACTATGAGATGGAAAAGATTAGAGCCTCACCTTCTTATTTTTCTACTGCACATTATGGATTTCTAGAGTTCTATAATGGTCAACCTCCTGGATGGAGATGACACTTGACAGGACAGGACAGGACTATCAAGTCATTCTATGTGATTAAATATCAACATTACATTTCAAGCAATCATTCTTGGAATACAAAAAAAAAAAAAAAAAAAAAAAAAAAAAGTCACAAAACAAGGGCATTACAGTCAAGTAACTAGCAAAAAAACAATTCAAACTGTAACAGGAAAAAAAAGAAAAAAAAAAGAAAGCTAAAAGTTCTAGCATGTGCTCCATATGAGTCTGTAGCCAAAAATGTTTTATTTTCTTAATATACTGATCCCATACACAAAAGGTTGAAAAACCTATAACACATCAGTGTCACTTGTAGGGTACAAGTGAGGGTTGGAAAATAAGTTTATTGACATTTTCTTGAAAAGTTTGGAAGGTGTAGTTGTTTCAGAACAATTTATGAAGAAGGTTATTTCAGAGGACAGGGGTAGATGGAATAAAAGAGAAATAGAAGCAGGTTTGCAGTCAGACTGAAAGTAGTCAGAGTCCCCAAATTTGAGGTAAATTAATAAATTTATCAGAATTATGTTTAATACCATTTAAAATAATGTAATGAATAAGAGCCAGTGCCTAAGCCTTGCTACATGAATGAATTTCTTGAGGGACAACTTAAGCAATATGTAATGAAGGCACATGTTCAATCTCTGTCTTAAACTTCAACCTATGTGGCAGTCAGCTTCATGAAGGCTTCTGTGAGGAAAAGATATTTATAATAGAACTGCAATAGAACTAGAAGGCAATGTGATTATGGAAAACAGGTGAGAACTTGAAATAGCATGGCATGAGAAGCTGAAATGAAATCAATGCTGCTGTGAAAGTAAGCTGGCAATCTGAAATGACAATGCAATTATGGAGACAGCACAAACCAGGTTTTTTTTTTATTATGGCCAAGAAACTAAGGTTTTGATATAGTCTGTTACATGTGTTCCTCTGGCTTATTTGCCTATTTTGCACAGATTTGGTCTCCTGGGTTCCAGAGGAATAAAGATGTTGAAAGGATGTAAAGGAGTTACAATGATGATATCAGGATTATGAAATGTAGATTACGAGAATAGATTGAGAGTAAGTATGTGTAGACTGAAGAAAGAGCAGTGACATGATAGAGATATATATAAGCTTTTGAGAGGGCATTATAGGATATCAGTTAATAAAATCTTTCATTATATAGAAGGGATGCATCAATGGAAGTTACGTTTGTGTGCAGTTAATAAAAGGGTAAGAGCTAGATTTTTCTCTCATAGAACCATGAGTGGAACAGTTTGCCTCTTGAAGTAGTGAGTGAATTTAAGAGAAGGTATGACAACTGGTGTGGGTGATGCATGGCCTCTCTCAATCAGTCCTCGACTCCCTGGAGGTCTAATAATAATAACTTTACAAAGGCTTTCAATGGAATGACATACAACACATTAATATTTAAACTGATACATTGCGAGATTGAATAACAGATCAGTGAGTTAGGAGACTGGCTGTGTGACAGATATCAGCAAGTTATGAATAAGAAAAGCAATGTTCCAGTAAAGGAAATGCAATAGTAGTTCATCGCACCACTGGTGTTTTAACACCAATTACAGTTTAATTTATTACCTTCTTGATTACTTGGAGATGCTTAAATGGGATATGCTGTTGTCTGCAGATGCTGCAAAGTTAGGAAGTGAAGGTGAAGTTTGAAACTTGGAAGATATGGATGACGTATGTCAATTTTTTTTATGTCACTCTCACCCACAAAAGTCTCTAAACCTAAAGTACATTAGTACTGTGGATGGGCTAAGGATTTTTTCATATTATTTTAATTAAATTTTTTTTTGTATTTTTACATAATCCAGAAATTCTTCTTTGAAGACCAAAGATAGAACTTTCTCAAGCCATTCCAGTCCTCCAGTAAGTACAGTGTTACACCAGACGAAATTCATCTCCCACCTAAGATAATCACAAACATTCATACAGGATTTGAACCCATAGCCCATTGGTTGGAGAGTAGATATGCTTACTCAGCCACCCAGACCAGCAAATTGGTGGGGATGCATTGAAAAAGGGGACAAAGATAAAGATACTAAAATTTAAGAATCTATTTCAAGAATTGGGAAAAGACAACACATCAGTTCCTGTCAATGATAGAGGATGTAAAACCAGACAAAAAAAAGTTGGACAGCAGTTTTGACAAATTGATCCAGCGTTTCTGACAAAAGAAAAGGCCCAAAGATGAGTGATTATGGTAGTGTCATATCTTCAGAAATTGATATATGAAGACTAAATGGAAGAATGCCATCTCTGTAATGCCTGGTGGATAGACAGCAAGAGAAGGAATGAGTTTTTAATGGCACTTGTGACATAGTAACCATTATTAGAAACACCTATTCATAAGAAACGATACCAATTTTATTACTGCAAATATTTCGACCTAAAGAGATTTTACAAGCATGGAGAGAGATACACAAAACAAGTTTGTTACTGATAGTTTATGAGAGTGTGTGTGTGGAGTGTGTGCAAGTCTTTTGCAGAGAGCATGGTAAGTGAGCAGAACACATGGCCTGAAAGGGCACTGAGCATGAGTGCAGAACAATAAATGAGATTATAAGGTGCAGCTTGATAAGTATTATGTTTGCTTCTAGTAATCAAGCTGAATGACTAACTACCATGGTACTATACAGTGGCAAACAAATTAATCCAAACACTCACATTTTAAAGAAAAATTTTTATTTTAAAAGAAAATAAGAACAAAAATAACTTATGTTATTTTTGTTATATGTTATAAATAATTTATGTGTCCATCTGTTCCTAATAATTTTACTAATTCGCTTAGGTATGGACTCAAGCAACGTAGAACACATTTTTCTTATTTCTGAATTTTGAAACCATATTTTTATGATGGATTGTATTAAGTTATCATTTGTATCACAATTTAATTTTCCAATTCTCTTTTTCACTATGGCTCACAAATTTTCTATTGGATTAATGTCAGGATAGTTCAATGGCTAGGTAAACTCAGGAGAGTGTACCTAGCAATTGGATGTTGTGATTTTTGAGGAACTCTCACTTTTTCTGAAGTGTGGCAGGAGCGAGATCATGTTGGAAGATGAGTTCTTCGTCTTTCTGGATCTGTGGGGCTATTCTTTTCTCCAATATTTTTAAGTATTCGCGACTTTTCATCATGCTGTCAACACAAGTGATCCTGGACTGTCGTGTGTAAAACAACCCCAGAACATCTTTTTAGCTTGGTGTTTAGGAGCTTGTTGAAGGTGAGCAAGACAAGTCTTCTCAGCCATTGATTTGCAAACATTAGGAACTCGCTCTCCTTGGACGAGTTCCTAATGTTTGCTCTCATCTAAGAAATGGCTCTCATCTAAGAATATGGTTTTCTAACACTTCTCAACAGTCCAATCTTTGTACTCTTTTGGCCACTGGAACCTCTTCTTCTGGATTGCTTTCATAACAGCTGTTTCTTTTTTTGGTCTGTGGGCAGTCCTCCCTACTTCCAACAATCTTCGATCGACTGTCATGTCAGAAACATTAATCCCACTAGCTGTCAAGTCTCCATATTTTCGAATGCTTTCTTGGAGATGTATTCATTTTATAGCTACATAAAATGAATGAAACATTACGAATGTCAACTTTTTTACACTATTAAAAATGCACAACACTATTAATAAGCATTGCAGAGACAGCAGACTATCTTGGATTCATTTTGCTTTTTCCTAACTAGTAAACGATCTGGAGTAGGTGTAGTTTCCCTTTTTGTCCACATTTTCCTTTTCTGTCAGGAGAAAAAGGTACCTGTCTTCCTAAACCTCTTTAAAATCACATTAACAGTATCCAAACCACACCATACTCACTAGCAATTTGTCTTTAAGTCATGGATGTGTGCTGAGAAAAAGTATATATTTTTGAATGCTTTCTTGGAGATGTATCCATTTTATAGCTACATAAAATGAATAAAACATTACAAATGTCAACTTGTTTACACTATTAATAAGCATTGCAGAGACAGTTAAAACACACAGCACTCAATTAAAATGGTGAACTAAAACCAAAAGTAAACAATAATTGTGAACTGAAATAACAAACACCAAACCAGAACCAAAAACTTGACAAAAATTCAGCTTGTTCGGATTAATCTGTTCGCAATTGTACTATATTCTGACCACTTGTTATCACAACACTTTTCGTAAAAAATGTTTTGTGAAAAAGACAAAGATCTGGCTTGCTTGTTTTGTCACAATATGAAGTATCAATTAGGTGGACAGTAGTAAATTTTGACTTCAGGATGCTTAGTTCAAATATACCCACTACCTCTTGGAGACAATTGTAGAGATGAGTGGGAGGGAAGAGAGAGAATTGAGGAGACAGCCATACATATTACTGGCACGCAATATGCACAGTCTTGCCATAATTACTGTTACAACCTCCAACAAGTCCTGTGCTGCCCACAGAAATGCACGAGCCTAGTTCCATTAGTGGTGCTGTGTGCAGCTAAACATTCACGTTTATCAAAATAGAGAGAGAGTTTTTTAGCTGGAGAGGTTAACATCTAGTTGAGAGAGATTATGACAACTGTGTAGCTGTAAGAGCACTTCACAAGGCTAGAATCCAGCCACCTGTTATTTTCAACATGCTAAAAACACTTGAGATCAGTAAGATGTTTGTGTATCACACTATTAACTGTTATAACAAAACAGAAGACATATCTGAATGCCAAAGAACAGGTCATCCATGTTGTTTCAGGATGCAACAGCTTGTGAAGGATGTGAATGCAAATCTCTGCCATAATCCTGTGAGAAAGCAGAAAGAGATGTCATGAGAGAGATAGATGAACGTTTTGCAGAGAACAATGTCTCTGTACTAACTGATGACCTGGAGGTGAGAGCCTATCATTGTTCTACTGGACACTTCCTAACACCACAACTTATGCTGCAGAAGGTGATAAATTGAAGGCAGTTCTCTGACAGTACACGAATAACAGATGCAGAGATATCCTCTTTACAGATGAGAAGATTTTCACCACTGAAGAGTCATTTAACCACCAAAACGAACGGTCACGTGCTGTGTGACCATCCGGGTATGCCCCGGATGGTCACACAGCATGTGCCATAGCACCCAGGATTCAGAGAAGTCATCATCCCACATCGGCGATCATCTGGTGGGTGGCTGATGTATCAAGGAGTATTAAAATCACATTTCTGCAAGAAAGGGATCAAAACCTCCACCAAAGTGTATCAAGACACTGTGCTGGAACCTACAGTACAGCTCCTGAACAACACCTTGTTTCATGGTAAGCAGTTAACATTCCAACAGGACACAGCCTTTGCACTTGGAGGCAAAAGTACCTACCCCACCACATATCACCATATGATTGGCAGTCTGGAAGTCTAAATCTGAATCTGCTAGAATTCAAATTGTGGTCAGCGCTCAAGAGAGAGAAAGAGAGAGAGAGTAGTCTGCAAGAAACGGCATCCCAGCATTGCCAGCCTGAAGGTGGATTTGAAGCGAGTGGCAGTATTTCCACTGGGTGTTGTACATGCAGCCATCAATATGTGGCCTCATAGACTTCAGGCATGTATGAAGGCAAAAGGGGGAGATTTCGAACATTGAGTGCTGTTATATGCACATTATACATGTGGTTTGAATGTGCTAAAAGCTGTAAATGATTTACTGGTAGATAAATGGTTTATTTGCTGTTCAAATTGTAATAGCATTAATGGCTAAACTAGGTAGTATATGCTAGCTTGGCATAATATCCATATAGCATAGGAATAGATCAAAGTATTTGTTTGAGCTGTTATATCCACGTACTTCCTTTTGAAACTTCGAGAAATTTATAATCTATATAGAGAAAGTTATAATCACATTTGGGAACTTCAAAAAAAAAAAAAAGATGTACATTCTATTCACTAGTTATTTTTTAAAATAACAGGAAAAACCATAATGATTTTCCTGCTTTCAATGTGATGTGTTTGTTCAAACCATCTTGCTGAAGATTCAATGCCCATTTCATCAACAATGTTATGCCTCATCGCACAAAGTGTCATGTATAGTGAATATGCTTTTTTCTGGCATAAAATTGCATGTGCAGTGTTGCTCATTAAAAGATGCTTGGGTTTCCAACTCCAACTGGAGATTTTTTATTTATTTATTTGTTATATGGCTCCCACCCAAGAAAGGTTTATTTGTAAATCTATAGTGCATTTGTATACCATGGTGGACTAAGGATTTTATTTTACTTTTTCATATTTCAATTCATTATATATTTTTTGGTATTTTTATTCCTGTTTACCTGGTCCAAGCCTATTGTAGAGACCACACATGAAATTTTTTTCAAGCCACCTTGGGCCTCCAATAAGCAGGGAGTGGTCTCACAATGAGCGATGAAGTTCACCTCCCACCTAAAGACAGTCACAAAAATCCATGCCCACAGTGGAATATTTTGAACCTACAGCCTGCTGGTTAGAGAGCAGATATGCTAACCACTTGGTCAATCAGGCCAGCATCTATCTAATAAAGCTCACATTCAGATGTAACAAACCAAACTTTGTTTTAGACTACAAATAAAATTGAATGCCTCTTGCCCTATTTACTGAGCCATGATTGGAGAATTTATTTGGCTATTATCTGATAACATCATTGAATGATATAATCACGTAATCACAAGAAAGATATTTATTTAACCAAATATTTCGGTCTGGAAATAGCAGACCATCGTCGGTGGTATTACAAGAACAGTTTAAAAAATATACAAGCTAGAATACTAACAATCTATTGTTAGTATTCTAGCTTGTATATTTTTTAAACTGTTCTTGTAATACCACCGACGATGGTCTGCTATTTCCAGACCGAAATATTTGGTTAAATAAATATCTTTCTTGTGATTACGTGATTATATCATTCAGTCTTATGTCGCAAGTATCCTTAAAACAACAAATTCTGATAACATCATTACCCATTGATGGACTGATATGTTCTACAAAGCAAATATGAAGACATTGAGGTGTGTAATGTTCAGTCAATATGCTTCAATAAATTAATAGCCACTGTTAGATCAAAAAAAAATTGCACAATCATATTATTTGAGGGCTTCTAAAAAGTGATATCACTAACTTTTATATTGCAGGTTTCATAGACCTGCACAACAAACCCAGGAAATGTTCTAAGAATTTTTTTGTATTTTTGATCACATGGTTATGAACATGAATAGTGGTATTTTGAGAAAAAAGTACATAGGCTCTTATGTCATTTTTTTATTGCTTCTCTATGCTCTTCAAGGCATATGTGAATCTCCATCATAAAAAAATCCACTGTCTACTGTAAAAAATCCATTCCACAGATGAAATTTGTAACACTTTTGTAACAAATATATACAATATATGTTATATTTACAATACAATAATATATACAATATATAATGCACGCCTGGTTGGCCGAGTGGTTACCATATCAGCTCTCCAGCCAAAAGGCTGCAGGTTCAAATCCTGCCATGGGCATGGATGTTTGTGATTATCTGTGAAAATATTAATGGTGGTGGTGGTGGTGGGCAGTAAATGCCGTTGGTATAGATGTGATGGTAGTTGAGGTTCACTGGAGACGAAGAGTTGTAAAGCACAGCGCCCTCTCTCGATGAGTCTTTGGACTTCTTGGAGGTATCAAGTAATAATAATAATATGCAGCAAAAAGAAAACAAAAGGAACATCTTTATTACCAACTGCATGTTTCTTTTAATTATGTGTTTTATTCATTTGCACAGTGATACAAATGAAACCATTTTCCTGATTTATCTTTTTTACTGCATATGCTTCTTTTTTTATTATTATTATTAACTTTTTGTCACTTGCAACTTGCAGTATGTACATTATTTATTTTACCACTTCTGTGTCTATTGCCATGAATAAAACAACAAATTTTGTTGCACAACTCCCCTATCCTTACAAATTATATAGAATAAGCATATTTAACCATGTTTTGTAGATTCTATTTTCAGAGCAGTAGGCAAGATGCGGTTAAACTATAATGTGCAACGTGTAACAAATGAAAGAACCCATTGTGAAATTAAAAAACTATATAATTTTACTTCAGTTTGCAGAGCAGTTTTATTCTGTTGACTTCACTGTCCTCATGTAATGAAAGAAATAAAAAAAAAAAACTAATTCTCCCCCCACCCTGCTCAAACAACTGTTGAAACTGAACAGCATAATCACAGTTTATCCAAATTAATATAAAGAAAGGTCATTGTAATGATCTGTGAGTACTAGAGCAAGTCACCAACTACTTTTATTATGAAAATCACTAGTGCCATTAGCTGAACTGTTCAACATTTTTATTTGATGCAGATATTCAGCAAGGTACCACTTGCATGCAAAATTTGAAATGTTAAATGCAATAATAATAACAACAACAACAAAAAAAAAAAAAACAGTACAGTTTGAAATTATTAATCCTCCCCCCTCAAAAAAAGTTGTTTTGCTGTTTCTCTTTCAATGCATCTCTGCTAATTGTCTTTCAACTAAATTTTTAATGTATAGTTGTTTCTTATACTGAAGGCCTTCTAAGAAATTCCTTTGCAGGCACCTCTACAGATTATATCATTCAACTAATTAAGACCAAATTTAGAATATCGTTATTTCTTTACATTTTTAACAAAGAAGCATAAAGACTGTTTATGCTTCTCTGTTAATTTCAGCCCAATCAGACAAAAAGAAAGGGAGGTCATCCTTCAAAATCATCTTTACAGGTAGCATCATCTGACCAAAGTTGGAGTACAGTATATTAGCCTAATAAGACTAAAATATAAGGGGTTGGGAATGGAGATTGCAAGCAGATCTTTCTACTCTCTCTCTCTCCACAGCTAACTTATGGATTGAATCATTCAGTCATTTTCAACTAAATCTGGAATATCATTGTTTATGATTTTTAAGATCCCCCTGACAAAACTGTACAACTGGACCAAAATGGAGGGTGCTGTTCAGTTGGATGGAATTATGGCCAAAGCAACTAAGGCTATGAGGCTAGAATATATTCTCTCATTTTCAGATATTTTCTAATAAATTTTGAATATTTTGTAGAATGAAAAGCCAGAATTTCTTGGAGGGGAAAATCCTACTAAACTGGCTAACTCAATTGAAATGAAAAGGTCTAATAGATGTTATTCATGTTCTAGACAGGATTCAAACCTCAGGTCATTCCAACCAAAAGGCAAATTTCCTGCTGTCCTCATTACTGTACGATGCAGCTCAATAAATGATGCAGACAGAGGTCACAGGGCTCATCACTCAACCAATTTTGACACTATCTCTTGACTGATTTTCCAAAAAATAAGAAATACCTCATAAAAAAAACATCCCAT
This sequence comes from Typopeltis vanoorti, assembly GCF_054136105.1. Classification (NCBI taxonomy): domain Eukaryota; kingdom Metazoa; phylum Arthropoda; class Arachnida; order Uropygi; family Thelyphonidae; genus Typopeltis; species Typopeltis vanoorti. Next base: position 82,412,376 of record NC_143568.1, read on the forward strand.
ATGTAAGAAAGGAAGCAAAAGTATGAGGAAGTAATGTAGTTGGGTGCAATTTAGAAGTCAGGTTAGAAGGACTGTTTGGAATAACAGCTAAAGCTATGATGGCAGTGTACCAGGTCTTTTAACTGCATATGTTCATCTGCACATTTTGTAGGACGGATGAAAAAAAAAAATTCTCCAGAGAAAATCCCCACCACCTCTGTACGAAATAAGGCTAACAAAATGCAAAGAACTTTTCTAAGGACTTTTAGATGAAAAGTCCATATAAAGGTTAGAAAGACCTTTATATGGGCTTTCCATATAACTCTTTCAAAGATTCGAACCGAGTTATGCCAATCAAAGAACATCACCATTACTAACCAAGAAAATGCAGAAGTGACCTTAGCTGACATTGTTTTAATTGCTGAGAATGTTAATTTCCTCTAAAATATGAACGAAATATCTACAACAATACCACTAATCATTAATATCCATGAAGTAGCCAACCTCCTGTTTCTTCAATGCTTGGCTTTTTAACATACGAAATATCTATCATAATTCTGTTATAATATCTTTGTTCTTGTGAACTGGTAATCTTTTGCACACTAAGCCAGGAAGTGAATCCCTGCTTTTTCAGTTTTACTTGCTATTATATTCCATGGAACAGAAGAATTTATCTTTTTTTATCATAATAAACTGCTATTCTGAAATATATTAATTAACTACAATAGTAGTGGCATATTAATTAACAACAAAGAACTCATACCATCAAGAAGCCAACTTGAATCCATGAGAGATTTCACTTCTTCAAGGAGAAGCTGAGTAGTCAGATGATCTGGAACAAGTTGACCCTGATCTACATAGCCTTTTATTTTAAGACCCACAGCTGTAATAATTTAGTGAAATAAATTTCAAAAATATTCAATTATAAGGCAACTTTAAGATGAACTGTACAACTAATTAAAAAATAATTAATAAGTTATTTATTATTTATAAATAAAATATATTTAATATTTTATTTAAAAATAAGGGTAGAGACTGACTGCTCCTCAATCTCTAAAAGTTAGACAGGGATAAAATCGCCTACTTCCTTGGGGGAATAAAAAGCATTAGCAGATTATTAAAAAAAAGGTCTGTGTAGTGCTGTGAAAATTGACATTTGCATTCATAGAGCTAGACTGCCCAAAGAAACACTGTTCTTAGTTCAATTCTAGCCACCGACTGGAGGAACTTTCTCTGAATCTTTTGACCAGGTCCCAAGTTCGCTGATATATAGCACAGGCAAGTGTAATTTTCATCCTGTGAACTCAAAAAAATCAGCTGTAGAACCCATGCTCAGTCAGAAATAATATATTGCATTAGGGGTTACGAGGTGCAGCAGATGTCTGCTGTACTCTCTTAATTAGATGCTGTTTAATATCACTGACAGTTTAGGCCAGGTATTGTTGATTGGCTAAGGTTGGAGAGTGACTGTCACTGAATCTCCAAAAGTGAGACAGGACTAAATCAGCTTCACCTACTCCCTTTGAAAAATAACAGGCATTAATGGATTTTTTTCAAATAAAATATTTATTAATAAATATTCCTTCAATATATAATGTTATGTAACATAATAAAAACAATATGATATTTTCAAAATTTTAAATTTTATTATTTCAATATATCATTAAAAACTTAATATTCCAGTGCTGATTATTTTTGCTATCTCAATATACAAAAGCATTTTTCATATATAAAAGAAGGAATGCAATCAGAAAGACATTTTCACTGAGCCAACATGAAAAAGAAGTTGAGACACTGCAACTTTCCTAACTAAATGTCCTAGGAAAGTTCTATGAAAATACACGTGAAAAGGGGCTAAGAAAATTGAAGATTAATCTGAGAATGGATAAACCAGGCTTTGGCCACTGAGAAGGTTGTCTGTACCATATTTTTAACTTAGGCCAAAGAGTAGGAAAATCATAGGAATATATTTTTAAAAAAAAGGTCTAAAGTTTTGTACATGTATATTTTGAAAAGATACATAAAAATGTGCCAGCAGAATTACTATTCAGAACTCTAAAATTATGTCATAAATGGAATGTCAGAAATTAATATCTACAAGATACTTCAACATTAAATCAGGTAGAATGCAAGACTTGACACTGTTATTCATCCTATATATATATATATATATATATACATATATATACAGTAAATGGAATACATTATGAAAGAAATGTGATATTAAACCTGATAACAAAACTGGAGATATTATGCTTGAAACATTTTGAAACTGTTATAACAAATTTGGTACAAAATATCTGCACTGAAAAAATAAATAAAGCTATGTAAATGCAGAGAGAAAAGAAACTGCATTCTCAGTAGAAAACTAAACAAGTGAGACATTTTGGCCAGTGGTTCTCAAACTTTTTCAGTTTACGCACCGTCATCTAGTATTACTATATAGTACTAAAAGCAAAACAGTGGTGGTTTGTACAGTGTCCATTAGATGTCCTTCCTATCATCGCATCAACACACTGATGGTCCGATTCTAAAACCACATGGGCTAAGTGTCATTTCAGTAAAAATAATGAAATATTTTGCAGTGCCCTGGGGTGCCGTGGTGCACCCCAGGATAATTGAATAACCTAGTGGTTTGGGAACCACTATGCTATTATTATTATTTATTATTATTATTATTATTAAACAAGACCTCATGGAGTCAAAGATTCATCTAGGAGGTCCTTTTATCTTACACACACATCTCATCATACCGTGTCTTAAACACATTCAAACTACTTGCAGACACCACGCTCTCAGGCATTACTATTCAATATGTAATGATGATGATAAATTAATAGGGATACATTTAAATAAAATCATATAAAACAGAAGGAAATCAGCCAAAACATGAAACTAGAAGAATAAAAGATAGTAGTCAAACCAATTTTGACATATGTAGCTTAGATTAGGCTAGAAGCTCATCAGCAGACCAAAGATGAACACTTAATTGTGCTGGACTATCACAGTTTCCTATACACTTGGAGGGTATAAACCAGGAAATATGATGATATGCAATGATATTTTGAGTGGCACAGCTTTGCCTGCTGAAGGTTTGAAAGAGTAACTATTATTTTTGGCTGTGATTCCTGACTTGAAGTTACTAGCTCACTCATAGTACAGTGAGTTACATATTTCACTTCCTACCAATATACAACTTTTCCCAACTGTGACCTAATACATACTTAAATCCTACATTTTGGTCATTATCCAAACATCACCTACCATGGAATTCATCTATTGCATTCATGGGTATTTATGAATGTAAAGATATTCACAAATATTCAAGGCAGAATTTTAACCCTGTGGTTGGAGAACAGATATCTATTCTAACAAAGCTAGCATTATCATTTTATAGTTATTACTAGGGGGTTCTGTCTACGGTGCCCAACCCCTGTGTCCCGGACTGGTAGGCCAGTTCTCCTTGAATTCTGATTACTCGAATTTCGAAGACTCGAAAGGGGACCCCCCCCCCCCGAGTTCTGGACTGGTAGGCCGGTGCTCCTTGAATTCTGATGACTCGAATTTCGAAGACTCCAAAGGGGGGTTCCGCTTATAGCTCACCACTGTATACACTGCCATTTTTTTGGATTTTGCAAGGCATTTGACAGGGTGCCACATGATAAGCTGATATTTAAGTTGCAGCACATGGGTTTAAATGTCGAGTTAGTCAAATGGATTCAGGATTGGCTGTCTGATAGGTATCAGAGAGTTGTATATAGTGGGAGAATATCAAGGAAGCAGAAGGTTACAAGTGGGGTTTCACAGAGCTCAGTACTGGGACTTGTATTGTTTAACCTTTATATCAATGACATTGCCAATGGATTGCAAGGGGATACTCAGTTGTTTGTGGATGATGTGAAGCTGGGAAGGGTTATCAGTAAGAGTACAGATGTGGCAGCCCTGCAAGAGGATTTGAATAAACTAGACAGATGGGCAAATTAATGGGAGTATTGGTTTAATACAGCAAGTGAATATAAAGTCTTGAAGTTTGGGACCATCGATGGGAGGATGCATACTCAATTGGAGGAGCTATACTGAAGGAAGTAGGGGAGACAAGAAATCTGGGGGTGATGATTGATAGAAAACTGAAATTCAGGGAGCATATTGCAAAGGTGGTGAAGGTAACCCAGAGAATTGCTGCAACACTGAGAGGGATGCTGACCTGCAGAGATAAAAGAGATATCATTCCGTTGTATAAGACCCTGATCAAACCACACAGACTATTGTTCTCAAATTTGGTCCCCAGGATTTGAAGGGGATAAATTAACTGTGGAAAGGGTACAGAGACAGATAACAAAGATGGCTTCAGGACTGTATAATGTCAGTTATGAGGATCGACTGAGGGAATGTGGACTGCAGAGTTTGGTGGATAGAAGAAGGAGAGGTGATATGATCAAGACTTTTCAAGTGTTAAGAGGCAGTTACAGGGTAGACATTGGGGGAGTTCTTTCACTTGGTGGAACGGTGGGAAGGAGCAATGACAAGGGGCCATCCCTGGAGGTTACAAAAAAAGGAAGCTGTGAGCAAGAGAGTGAGGAGTGGTTTTTTTGTGTGGAGGGTGGTTGAACCATGGAATGCATTGCCTGAGAGAGAGAGGTTAGAGCAAGAAAAGTCAATGAGTTCAAGGAGTTGGCCAGTTGTGTGGACTATGTTTCTGTTTGAGAAAAGGTTCTATAAACTCAGCTGATTGTTCTTGTCAATGTGTGATGAGGTTCTGTCATTTCCAGTATTATAGGGCATCTGGTAAAATGAAGGCAGTTTGGGAAGTGACAGTGCAGCACTCACCCTTTGGAAGATTGTGGTTAGCACAAATCCTCTGATAGATGCTTTCATGGAGTACATTTCATACTGCACACTACTGCCAAAGATAATATAATGGACCTAGTTACTATGGCTTTTAAGTGCATCCCACTGCAAATCTAACTCCACAGTTGCAATGAAAAGTTGGAATAATCCAAACCTTAAACAAAATTTAATTTTTAGGTAATGCTCTAATAGAAATGGCAACTTACCTCATTAGCAAAGAAATTCAGAAATTCCATTTGCAAATATTATTATTACACCCTCTATGGAGTCAGCAGACTCATCGTGGGAGGTTCATTCAACTGACAACATATTTATCATATAGAATCTTACCTGGAACACTTAGTTGAGAAATTCCTCTGTAATTCTCACATTCAGTTTTATTCCTTTTTTTTTTTTTTAATATGTGGATACTATGAGAGCTCTACTCCAATCATTGGGAATTCAACCTTTTGACTATGCCCTCTGAATTATGCAGTGTAGCCAATGCAAAACTTTTATACCTCCATACTTAAGCATTTCTAGTTGAATATCACTTACTCCAGCTGCCTTTCCACATTTCAAGTTTTTGATAGTTTTTTCTACCTCAAGTATTGATATGTACTCCTCTTTTCATTCCTCTTGAAAATTTTCTAGTATGGTTCTGTCACTACTTGGTTCATTTAATAGTCTTTCAAAGTAATTACTTCAGATATCTAGGATATTCGTATCTTCAGTTTTCATGTCACCTTTATCATCTTTGATTACTTTTACAGTACTTACTCTTTCCTGAATTTCTAAGCTTCATCAGCCTCCAGAACATTTTACCCTTCCTGATATTTATTTTCTATATCTTCCCATAATGTTTGTTTAGCTACTTTTACACACAGCTTAGCTCTATTACATTTTTCTGTATTCTTTTAGGGCATTTGCCGACTTATTTGCTAGAAACTTCTGAAACTTTCTTCTTTTACAGGACTGCTTCTTTAACTTCTTGTGTCCACCATGGTGTTCTTATTTTTCTATCCTTGCATATAACTTCACCACATACCTCCCTAGCTGAATTAATCAAGGTCTTCTTCAGAGTTTGACACTGAGACTCCACAGTTTGGTTCTTGTTTTCGATTTGTTTCATTTTGTCTTCAATAATGTTTGTATAGTCAAGTCTACAATTTACTTAGTAAAATTTATTTAGTAAATGTTGCTCAACTGCAATTCTTTTTAAAACTTTCTTACAATTGTTCTTTTCAATGTCATATCCATTTTTATTCTGCTTAGTACATTTTACCCTTCATTTGAAGTTGGAAGTAACCAACTTCAAATTTTAGAATTTGAAGTTGGTTACTTCCAACTTCAAATTCTCTGTACACTCGTATCCTGAACGAACATAAAGATATCACTATCAATAATGACATAGTCAATGAGGCTTTTCTTATTTCTTGTCTTCTCTCCATGTGAACTTGTGCACATCTTTATGTTGAAACATGGTGTTAGTAATAACTAGTCTGTGTCATGAGCACAAGTCCAGTAAATACTTACCATTATTATCAGTTTTGCCCTTTTCTCCAAATTTTCCCAAAATGCTCCTATATGCCTGGTGGGTTTCATTTCCTATTCTTTGCTGTTCAGATCTCCAACAAGGACCACTTTTTCCATTTTCTTTCTGTCAGCTGCCTGTTTTAATTACTTAAAAAATTCCTCCACTTTTTCCATGGAAGAATCTTGTGTGGGACCATAGGCACAAATAAGTTTCACTAACCATGTCCCCATTTTGAAGTTTGCTCACATAACTCTACTTGAAACTGCCTTCCAATCAAGAAGTTTGTCTTCATGTTTGGTGTTGAATGCTATCGCTACTCCTTCCTTTCCTTTATCATTATTGTCTGAAAATAACATCTTATACTTAATTAGTAATATCTCACTGATTTTGTCTTCTTTGTCTCAGTAATTCCAATTATGTCCATGTGATACTTTTCCAATTCTTCTGCAAGTTCAATTTCCTTTCCATTAATACTCCTTATACCGATGGTTCTCATCTTCAGTTCTTCTGATGCTGAGTTTATTCTTTTTCTTCTAGATGTTGAGTTGGAGCATGTACCAGTATGTGACTTTTGACTGTTCGCCCTGGTCATTGGCACACCCAGGGAGGGGGGGGCCCCTGGCCCCCTCCAAAAGAAAGAGGAAAAAACACCAGAAAAATTTCTAAAAATCTTTCCCTAATTAAATTTTTTTTTTTTTAAATTTATGTTGTGTCGTGTCTTCTATGCTACTTATGAATTAGTGGTCACATAAGGTGGGAATACCCTATAGCACTGTGGAATCCTGGTCGCTGTGAACGCAAGGTGAACGAATTAGTGCTCGGGCAGTACTTCGTTTGCCCGAGCTGGGCCAGAGGAGATCATGGGTATCATGTATTGGCGATCACTGCAGATGCTCAGTCAGATTTGTCCCCCCCCCCTCCAAAGATTAAATCCTGAGTGCGCCACTGGCCCTGGGTTACCTAATGAAAATAGCGAGGACCTTGTTTAACCGGGCGACGCACCAGTCAGCATGAAATCATGCTGTATACCAACATATGCATTTGTGGTTTAAGCCAATAGAGAATACAATTTGGTCGGCTAAGTCCCAAATTGCCAACACATCCTTTTTTGTTCAGTACCAGTGTGCACCTACTAACAGAGCACACCACATGAAGGTGAGAATAGACATTAGGTCAGAAGTCCCAGTTGGTTATCTGCATTCCTGAATGGCTATGTGGAGGTCTCCTCCCAGTTATTTGGTTTTGACCACTTTAAGCAACCCCTTAATGATTACAATAATTCATACTTTATCCACCTTGCTTATCTATTTCTGTTCTCTCATTTATTTCCATTCCTGTAACTTATAATATCACAAACTTCACCTGTCTTATTACACTTTAAAATTGTCATTCAATTTTTTATGCAGCTTTTGTTTAAAATGCCATTCATCAATTTAACATCATAATAATGCTAAATACAGATATAGATCTGATGACATGTTCCACTTTCAATCTAATATCCTCTTTTGAGGTTTACTGGTAAATATTTCATTAACTGTTTAGAATATTGGATGTTGGCAATTCAGTTTATATGTTCTATCTAATTTTGTTTATATTTGCTTAGTTTTTCTTCCACTGATTTTAATTTTAGTTCTTTTAAAATATCCCTCTCTTTGTTTTGGTCTAATAATCTGTATTTTGCAGTTCTTTTCACGTTTTCATGTCACTTGATTTTAATCTACATTTTCAAGAATTTCTTTTTGTACAATATTTGGACTGAGCATTCTATTTATCAGGCCTATAATCTGTAAAAATTTGAAGTTTTTAATTTCATGTCCTTTTCATCCTCATATGATATTTCACATCCAAGCTAATTAAAAGCATTTATTTATTCTATTATTTTATTATTAATAACTATTTTACTTCTAACTGGAATTTGCCCACAAAATGCCAATGTTTTAGTTTGATCTATGGATATTCTCATTCCAAACTGTTCTACTATAATGTTTGAATTATGTATTGCTCTTTGCAAATTGTCTTCCTTATCTGATATTATTACCTGATCATCTGCAAATAATAATGTATTTATTATATTATTCCTGGAGATTTCTATGCTTGGGTTATTTCAAGTGTTCCACAGAATTAGTATTTCATTAATAAAAATATTAAAATCGGAAACAGTGGACATCCCTGTCTGACTGCTTGTTTATAGATTGTTTTTCAGAGTTTTTTTTTTATTTTTTATTTATTTTTATTTAATTATCTTTGTATATATTCAACACTGCCTTTAGTAAAATATTAGGTCCTGGTGTTTAGGTTTATATTTTGATTCTCATGTATCATGTTGTTTCTCTATGGACAACATAGAGTAGATAACTAAAATATTTTAATTATTACTTCTTCCTATATCTCACTGAAGTTATATTGACATCTTTAAGGATTAATACACTGGTATCAAGCACATGCAAGCAGGCACACTTTAGTAACAAAAATGGAACAGGAGAGATTACCTAAAGTCCCAACCTATGGCTGTATCAAACTGCCTGTTATATGGGAAACCATCATCAGCAGACATTCAGCCCAAGAACACCCAACAGGAGGTGTAATTATAGGACTTCAGATCATCTTGTATCTCTCCTGTTCCATTTTGGTTACTGAAGTGTGCCTGCATATGTGTGTGTTTGATAACAGTGTATTAATCTCCAAAGATGCCAATTTAACTTTGGTCAAATATTATTATTATCTAGAGACCACCAAGGAATCAAGGACTCATCGAGGGAAGCTGTAAATTACCCAACCCAGCTATCATACTTACCCTTGAATTCATTCACACTAGAACACTCACTACCCATAAGGGCAAATTATTCCACTCACTCACTGCTCTCTGGGAGAAAAACCTAGCTCTTACCCCTTTCTTGACTGCAAATAAATTTAACTTCCATGGATGACCCCCCCCATGTTCTCTCCCCACCTTCCATATAACGAAAAATTTCATCAGTTGAAATGCTATAACACCCATTCAAAAGTTTATAGACCTCTATCATATCACCCCCTCTTTCTCCTGTTAACCAGAATCTGTAATCCACATACTTGCAATCTGTCCTCATAATCTAAATCCCATAATCCAGATATAATCTTTGTAACTCTTCTTTGCACCCTTTACAAAGCTTCTTTATCTCCTTGGAACCCGGGAGACCAAATCTGCGCACAGTAATCCAAGTATGGTCTTATCAATGCCTTATAAAGAGGCAAAATTACTTCCTTATCCTTACATGTCAAGGTTCGCTTCAACATAGCAATCATCGTTTGAGTTGTATTTGCAACTTTTGCTATGTGACCTTCGAACTTTAAATTCTTATCTGCCAATACACCAAGATCCCTTGCCTCTTCAGTTTCTTGTAGCATAACCCCGCTAATATAATATTCCGCTAGAACTCTAATCACGCCAAAATGCATATAACTTTACACTTACTAACATTAAACTGATTTTCGTTTTCCCAGATTTCCAGTCTATTCATATCATTTTGTAATTGCTGAATATCAGTAGCATTCCTGATTGCCCTGCCTATCTTCGCATCATCAGCAAACAATTGCAAATCTGATGATAGACCCTGCTTGATGTCATTAATGTATAGATTGAACAATAATGGCCCAAGGACCGAACCCTCAGGTACACCACTGGTTACCTTAAATCTGGCAGATTCATACCCACTGTATACCACTTTTTGATATCTGTCTGTCAACCATTCTCTGATCTAAGTCAATAGATTATGTTCCAATCCCATATTTTCCAGTTTACACAACAGCCTATTGTGTGGTATCCTATCAAATGCCTTAGAAAAATCCAACATTATCATAGTGTATCCATTCCCTTTATCCAACTCGGCCATAACATTGTTATAAAATATGAGCAAATTGCTAAAACATGACCTTTTTTTAGTAAACCCATGCTGTTCCCTGCATGGTATAGAATGCTTGTCTACCCATTTCTGTATGCGAGTTCTTACCAACTTCTCTAAAATCTTCACTACCACGCCAGAGATACTAACAGATCGGTAGTTAGACACATCAGTTTTTGCACCACCCTTCTGCAATGGAACTATCATACATTCCTTCCATTCCTGTGGTATCATTCTTGAGCTGAGACTCAAGTTATACAAATGTGTGAAAGGCCTAGCCAATTCAGCTGAACATTCCTTTAACAAATGTTAAAGATATTCCATCTGTCCCTATTGACAAATTCTTATCCAGGTTATGCAAGAGCTCTTAACTTCATTTTCATGAATCTCTAACTCTTCATCCAACGTAGCAGTAGTACCATGCACCATACACTTGGTTGATATATCTTAGCAAAGTGAGTATATAGGAAGTAATAAGTAAAATATTTTAGTTATTATTTACTCTGCATTATTGTCAATTTCTGGAAACAACACAATGTGTAAAATATTAGGTATATTTATTCTTTGTAATATATCAAACAACATGTATCTATTTACTTTATCAAATGCTTTTTCATAATCTATAAACAAAAGGTAAGTGTAAATTAAATTCTCTTCTTTTCTCTATAAGTAGTTTTAAACAAAAAGCTGCATCTATTGTAGGGGAGTCCTTTTCTAAATCATTTTGACATTCTAATAATATTTTTTCACTGTATATATTATTCATTGTAATAGAAAAATAGAGTAATAGCTGAGTTGGATAAAGGAAATCGCTACACGATGGTGGATTTTGCAAAGGCATTCATTTGACAGAATACCACATGGAACTCTATTACTTAAATTAGAACAAATGGGGATGGATATGACACTGGTTAAGTGGATAAGAGAGTGGCTGCTGCACAGATATCAAAAAGCAGTATATGGAGAGGCAGAATCTAGGCAAAAATAGGTGATGTGGCGTGCCACAAGGTTAGGTGGTGGGACCATTTGTACATAAATGATACAGGAAACAACCTGAAAGGAAATATTCAGTTTGCTGGTGATGCAAAATTAGGTAGAGTAATAGTTAATCAAGGCAATGTGGAGAGCTTGCATAATGATTTAAATAGGCTGTCAGTATGGGCAAAAGATAATGGGTATCAGTTTAATGTCAAGAAATGTAAAGTTATCCATTTTGGAATAAACAGATTGCTATAGTCCTTAAGATTACTTAGCTAGTGAAGAACACATTAACAAGTAGAGATAAGGAAGTTGTTATTCCTCTTTATAAGGCCACGATATGCCCACATCTAGATTAATGTGCTCAAGTCTAGTCCCCTGGGTTTCTTGGAGATGACAAAGCAGGAGAGGATTCAGAGGCGAGTGGCCTGTGGAATGTTCCCTAAGAGAATAGATTGGAGGTGTGTGGATTGCAGAAGTTGGTTGATAGGAGAAAAGGAGGGGATATGATAGAAACATTTAAGTTGCTTAAAGGGTTTTATAGGTTAGATGCAAAGGAAATATTTCAGCACTTGGTGAAGGGACCAGAACAAGGGGTCATCCCTGGAAGTTGAATAAAGGTGTGGTTTGTAGGGGTGCGAGGACTAGATTTTTTGCTTAGAGAATTGTGAATCAGTGGAATGGGATGCCAGTGCCAGTTGTGAGTGCTTTGTCTGTTAATGGGTTCAAGAAGAGGTATGATAGATGGTGTGGATTGATTGGTCTACCGTAATGAGTCTTTGAACTCCATGGAGGCGCCTGTATAATAATAATATATTTTCAATTTTTCATTAATTATTCTACTATATATTTTGTAGCATGAATTTCAATAAACTAATACATCTGTAATCAGCAGGTTTCCTTTTACCTCCCATTTCAAATATAGGTGTTACTATACTTGTAAAATTTTCCTATAAAATGTATACAGTTAAAGTTTATCCCATCTTCTGCTGATTTACCATTTTTTTAGTTTACTTAGGTTGTCCTTTAATTCTATCTCTGTTATTATATCATTCATTCTCCCCAGCAGGGGGCAAAGATCCTCATCTAGGATGAACCTAATTCTGCTAATCTAGCAAGATCCACACTTGCTGTATTACAAAACACTATATTCTGGTCCCACAAGCATATACATTTTCGGTCATCTTAATCTTACTCCAGACAGTCATTTTTGGCAACTAGTGGTACCAAATGTAACTACCTCTTAAGCATACTCTTGTGTTTGATTCTTTTGGAAGTATTATTATTTTATATTGAATGTTTATTTATTAAACGATTTCAATACGTCACACGACTAGAAATGTATTTCACAGTATTCATATAGAAGATTAACCCTTAAAACTATTTTTCTCTTTAAAATTTCATAAAAAAAAATAAAATTTGGTTGTATTTTATGTCGTTGAGACTTCAAATGCAAATCACTGATGAATATTCTATACTTACCAGTATTAGAAAGAACTCTGGACCTCATCAAATCACCGCTAGAAATGTGCTTCATATTAAATTTACTACAAATTCTAGATGAGATTGTACCTTTTCCTGACCCAGGGGGTCCCATGATAGCACAATAAAAAAATTGCTTTAACATCGCTAACTGTATAACAATATGTTAACTAGCAGCGTAGTTATTGATTCCTAACCTATTTATGGACGCTACAATAAAGTTCATCGAATATTTCCCATCGCTTCGTGGACTTATGGCCTTGTTAAATAGGCCAATTATCATATAAAAGAACTCTACAGCCATGTGCTTTCACTTAGATTTCGGCTTTGATAAACAAGGTACATGTAAACATCTTTGACCTCATAATTCGCTCAGTACATTTCTCGTTGGGTTTATATTTATTATAATAATTTCATTTTATTTTTATAAGGATTTATTGCAATGATATTTATCTCTATTTCAGTTTCAATTATTTTCACTATTTTTTCGTTTTACTTTTTTTTTTTTTGCTGCATAAAAATAGAATAGACAAAAGACTTAATAAAATTTATCTCTTGATCAGGTTGGTCCTGCTGTTAGAGTAAGTTAATCTCTCCATCTGGTCTTCTATCTATCTTTACTTCTCTTTCCCTCTCCAGGTATCCAGTAAGTGGTGAGTTTATCCCGTGTATCATCTTGTTATCTCATCAAGTGTCCTGTCCATTTCCATTTTAGGGATTTTACTGTTCTTATGACGTCAGTGACTTTTGTTTTCTGTCTTATTTCTAGGGCTCTTATTATTATTTTTTTTTTTTCTATCCTTTGGATGTTTAACATACTTCTTTCCATTGCTCTTTGGCAAGTTCTTAGCTTGGTTGCTTATTTAGTTGTTAGTGACCGTGTTTGTGATCCATAGGTTAGAATGGGTAGTATGATCATATTTGCATTTTAGGCTGATTGGTAGGTCTCCCGTCATCCACTCTTTAAACTCTAGGAGCTCTTCCATTTCGATATTAATTCGATAATTTTAATATTAACTCCTCTTAATGAACTAAACAATTAAGAAAAATCCACCGTTCGAATTTGCAATCTTTAATTTCAAGCTATTGACAAAAAAAAAAAAAAAGTGTGAGAGCGAGAGAAATAAATGTTAAGCAAATCAGAGAACAATTTATTTTAAAATCACAACGAATCGCAAGAGACGAGTCAGTCGATGAAAGAAAACTTCGCAAAATCTTACATGACTATTTGCTTATAGTCATATTGTTGTTTGCAGTGCTAAATTTATGCATGTTTATTTCCATCTGCAAATAACTTCACTGTTACTTATCTTTCATTTATGAGTGTGTGTGTGTTCAGCTTTGCCATGTGATAAAAAAAAAATCCCATTATCTATATTATCAAGAAGCCATATCAACTTCTCTGTTTCTAACAAAATATCTTTTCTATTAAATTTCCAAACTTTTCAACTCACATTTCAGTCTATTCCCATGGCATATATTCCACATTCCCGGTATTAATTCGGTTCACGCGTCTGAATATTTTCTAACATTTACTAATACCAGCAAATTTGAGATGACCAAATCTGTGGGAAGTAATCAGGATGTAGTTAGATCAGCACTTCAAAGAGATGAGAGGAAAAACAATTCTCCTATGCCTATTATTAATAACTTTCTTACTATTTCATTTATTCTGTGTACAGTTGCATTCAGCACACGTTTAGGTAATAGAAGGTGTTCATTTTTCCATGTGAGCCCACTACTCTCCTTACTGGATATCTGAAGTGTCTTGAAATATTTCATGTGTAATAGGGCCGGATTATGGCCAACTGATGTCCTAACCACAGCCCAAACCTTGCATCCTACTAGCTACTTTCCTTCATGTATATTATGTGCCTCTATATACAACCTTTTCAGATATTCGACTAAGTTGTATAAGCTCCTCCATACACAACTTATTTAAATATCTGAAAATTGGTTCAGTTTAAGTAGAATTAAGGGTTCTTATCATTTTATATGCTAATTGCAAGGGTGCGTGGCGATTGGCTTTTTTTTTTTTTCAAGAAGAAAAACAAGAGTTTCAGAGAGGAAAATCCCTGCCACAACTGTGTAGGGCAAATTATCTCACCTTCAGTTGAAAAGTCTTTAATTAAAGTTTCTCACGCCCTAGGGTGGATCTGAATGCAGGTCCTTGAAACTGATGACTGCGTGTCGAACGTTGTGTCGTATTCACGATTGTGTCACAAAGGCACTAATGACAAAAGCTGACTTATCCTTGTTTAGCACCTTAACGAAGGCAAAAGTGCAAAGCAAATTTATTGGTTCATTCTTCTGGAATTAAAAAAGAAAAAAGAAAAATTGAAAGAATCAATTGGTATAACTGTCTTTTGAACTATTGGCAGAGAAATATATGATATCATTATTTTATTTTGTGACATCAGGCAAGGTAGTGTTGATAAACGGTTGCTATCAGGTTGTTATCAGCTGACGTTATCAGCTGGATGAGCTATTATTAACCAAAGTGTCAATGACACTCTTTCTCTATGATATATATTAATTTTTGCTGTTCCGTTAACAGGCTTCTTATAATACAACTATCAGATGAAAACATAAACCATATATATATATATATATATATATATATATATATATATATATATATATATATATATATATATATATTTGTGATATAACTGATTTTTACTCAGCTGAGAGACATATTTTTGAAATAGATTTAATGACTATAAGCTGAGAGATAAAAAACAAAAACACTATTTTAATTCCAATAAACAGCACAACTAGTTTTCTTCTGCTTGGAAGACTTATCCGTCGGCTGATCATTTTGAATCGGAGCGTACCGTTTTTTTTTTTTTTTTTTCTATTTCACGGCCTTCCCGTTCGTTTTAATAAAAATGCCAATTTCTTCCCGTTTTTAATAAAAATTATAAATATATTTTAACATTAGTCAATCATAAATTATTATTCATAAACTATAATCGTATATCAATATCATGGATACCAGCAATTTGTATAGTCTTGGAGTCGCATTGTTCGATACTTAATATCGATATCTACAGTGATTTATGCAGAGAAAATAAAAAATACATGTTGGTAACACTTACGCGGCTTCTGTTCTGCTGTAGCGCTAGTTTGCTATGCTACTAGGTGACTGTGTTATTCAATGCCAGTGGTTTAAACTTCATATTTTTTAAAGTTTTAAGTCTTATTTTTTGTATGCTTTTCTGGAAACTTCAACTTTCTGATGATCAGTCATTCCAGACACATCATCCTTCAATCCCATTCAAAGTGTACCTCTTCATCTTTTTCCAGGAACTTTACCATCTATTTTGAGACGTCCTCCATCCATTGTTTCAATGTGTCCAAAGTATTTCAACTTTCTTCTTCAATATCCTTAAAGAATCATAAAGTTCTTCTGATCCTTCTTAGCAAGCATCCATTTATCCGCCTTTCAGTATATATAGATAGATCCATACTCTCAGATGTTAGATGTCTGTAACTGTTCTTTTAGCCATACCTAATCTTGTTATGAAGTCCTCTGAACAGAAATTCTTCACATTAATAATGGAGCAGAGAACTCGAACTTGCAGATTTCCTCAATTCTTTCTCCATTAAGATACATTTGTTTCTCAGGAGTTTTCTGGTCTGTATTTCTTTTGGGAACCATGATGTTTATCTTTCCAGGGTTGAGCTGAGGTGCTTTGTTCTTACCGACTTCATTAACTTTGTCAAAAATCTCTCCTAGTTCTGCCATGTCATTACAAAAGAGTACCTATCTTTAGCATACCTCAGATAATAGGTGGTAGATGATCCATCTACCACCTATACTAATTCCTGTTGAGCTCATCCAATGCTACAAGCATCATGCCCTCAGCATAGATACTAAACAGGTGAGCAGAAAGTAGGCATCTTTGCCTAAATCCTTTCCCCACCTGAAGTCAGTCAGTTATCCAACACCTGTTCTTACCGTGGTTTCTTGCTCCCTGTACAAGTTAACCATCAACCTGTTAGTGTGTTGAGAAAAACCCATTTTTGCATTACTTCTTACAGTTTCACATACTGAACACCCTCGAAATGTGTATCTTAGACTACTCTAAAGTAGTCTAAGATACACATTTTTAATTTTCTATGCTCTGTTTTTGTTCCTTTGATTTTACAAAATATAAATTCTTCTCGCAAAAACAGGTCTTCCGTTACTGCTGCTCCATTCCTGTTTTTGGTGACATTCAATTTAGTCTTAAATTTGTGCTTTAGGTTACAAACTAAATAAAACATCCTTATGTAATTGTGCCACCTCACCTCAAACACTCTCTCTTCAAATTTAGTATAAAATTTTCCTTGTGCTGCCTGATGGCTCTTCTGTCTTCTCTGTATAATCTCTTGTTCTTTATTCCCTGTCTTTGTTTTTCCAACTGCCTTCTCTCAATTAGATCTCATGTTGAGTCTAATATCCGTGGGCGTTCTGAGTGGATTGAGATAATTCTTGGCTGTATCCTGTATTATAACCTTAACTCGTTTCCCAAGCATTCGAAGTGCGTTCTCCTCACAAGTCTCCAATAAAATCTCATCCAACTAAGTCGATATTTCTTCTATGAAGAAGACAACAGGAATTACTCTGACATCCAGTTCTCTAGAGCGACGTGCCTGACTTGGAAGGTTTCCCAGTCTTAGTCTTACTTTGGCTCTTACTAGCTGATGGTCTGTACCTCGGTCTGCGCTAGGACAAGTATTCACATCAGAGGTGCTTGTCCTCTACCTTTGGAGACCAGGAGGTAATCAGTCACATGCCTTGAATTATCAGTGTTGGGTGTTCAAGAATAGGTCCGTTGTTGGTGTTTCTGGAAGCAGATATTGGTAATAACTAATATGTTAGCATGCACTGATTCGAACAGTTTCACCACGGGTGTTACAATAACCCAGACCAAACATGCGACACTCCGGCCACACTCTCATACTCTCTCCAACTCTTGCATTAAAGTCCCCTAAGTAGGCTGACCATATTTCCTTGAGACAAAAATGGGACGTTGGGATGACAAAAACGGGATGGGACGGGACATTATGTAATATTCTGTATTCATGAAAAAGTAAGACGATAAAAAGTTTTATTACATAAACATACTGAGCTTACCATTATTCTTGACAAAACCCATACAAACATTTAGGTAGACGTAGAGGGGGACTGTATTTCACGACTATCGAACCATGAATATTTCTCCGATGAAGTGATATTACGCAGCAAATTTCGGTCTTCCAACACCTTATCATAAAACTTCTCACACTCCATAATGCAATTTTATCCTACAACTAACATACCCCTCATTGTCTCAACACTTAATCTAGATTGACCACATACTGTTCATAACAGAAAATATTCTCTCAACAGGTGCTGTACTTCCTGGAAGACAAAGAATAAATCTAAAATATTACAAAAGTCTTGAAAGTCTAGGCATTTTTTTCTCATTTCAGAAAAAATCTGTACTTTTGTTTCATCACTACAGAGCTTGTCCACTTAAAGAAATTTGAATTCTTACTGGAGATCGTCATTAAAACTGCAGTTTCGCCTCTTTGACTACAAAGATAGACTAAAAGCTTTAAAAAAAATAAGACTTTAAACTACAAAAGATGAAATTTAAACCACCGGCATTGAATAACAAAGCCACCGGTTAGCATACAGGCAAAACAAAAACTAACGTTACAGTAGAACAGACGCAGCTTCTGAGACGTGCAAATGTTGCAACATGCATTGTTTATTTTCTCTGAATAAATCACTGCAGATATCGATATTTAGTATCGAACAATGTGACTAAATGTTTATACAATTGGCTTGTATCCATGATATTGATATACGATTATAGGTTATGAATGATAATTTATGATTGACCAATATTAAAGTATATTTATAATTTTTTATTAAAAAAAGGACAAAATTGGCATTTTTATTAAAACAACGGGACGGCCGGGAAATATGAAAAAAAAAACGGTACTGTCCCATTCAATACGGTATGTATGATCAGCCTACCCCTAATATGTAAAGTACATCTCCACTTGGTACGCAGTCCAAAACATTCTGTATGTTTTCATAGATTCCTCACTCTATTCATCAGGCCTATTTGCGTGGAATGCTAAACTATCACAACTGACACATTGGTAGGATGAGCCTTAAATATAATACAAAGTATCCTGCATTTACTGGATTACTGCATTTCCTGAACTATCTTCATTATCACAGCTACCTTAGGATGTTTTCATTCACCTTGAATAAACAACTAGCACTGAAAATTACAGGACCGAATGTTATGGAGAAAATCATTGAATAAATGATTTTCTCCATAACAATGGGTCATTGTGATTCTCATGATGTTAATTTTATACATCTCCATCTATTTACAGACAACGCCAAGAGCAGTTATCTGAAATGCCAATGTATTTTACATCGGAATTTCTGTTGCCGATGTAAAATTGCCTTTAAGAATAATCGAATACCTTCCGTATTCCTCGTACAGAATATCGCTGAATTTTGTTGGAGACTAATATTCGTCTGAAACATAACGCTCTCCCTAAGTCCCGAACATAGATCTGATTATTCTACGCGACAACCGATGCACCATGAGTTGTATTGTAAGGCACAAAGTATTAGCCATTTGGAGTGAAGTCACTAGAAGAATTAACAGTGCCAGGTTGCAGTAGCCCTTCTACATATCTTGGAAGTTTTAGTCCCCAATTGATTCCACATTGGCCAGTTGGGACTTCGGCCTAGGTAAGGCAGACTTTTCCTCCCTATAAGACAAAATGAAATAGCATACCTGGAAAGATACACCCCTAGTCCTTGAATCTTTTAATGGCATTAGAGTTAAACCATTAAATTCGTCTTATTCTGTGAAATAATGTGATTGCAACGATAGTTTTTGGAGACGCGGAATCAAATGCTTGAGTTTCCAGGAGAACCATGCTTACTCTAGCAGATCAACCAACTCGAGACATACAGGAGAAAGACTAAAAAAAAGTTCCCTTAGTCTGCAAATAAAATCGAACCTGTAACAGTTTTCCTTGAGCAGCCTAGTGGTATTATTATTATTATTATTATTCCTGACACATCCAAGGAGTCCGAAGACTCATCGCGGGGGGACACCTACAACTGTCTCAACTACTACACCGAACCTCTACTACAAATCATCTCCATCAACGCCATCTACCGCCCACCTCCACAACTAGTATTTTTTGTCTGTAAGTTACGTGTGTTCTGAAAGGCCGATTTGTCTGTAAGCGGGATGAAAAACCCGAGTTTCCGGGAGAAAAACCCTGCTACCCCCGTACGAGATCGGCTAACTCACTTTCGATTGAAATCGTCCAGATAAAGATTCCTCCCGTCACGACGAGAATTGAACTTAGGCCTGTTCCAATCGAAGGGCGCAATGTACCGTTGTTCTTCCAATTGCGCTACAGAGGCGCTTATAAATAGAACCAAAAGCCATTTCTATAGTATTACACAAGTATTTCCAATATCTGTAACACATAAAAATTAGTTTGGTATGAAAGAACTAAAACGAGTAGATTTATGTGAAAACATTTCCCAGATGAGTCTTTGACTCCATGAGGTCTTGGAGTGGTAATAATAATAATTAGCTGTTTTCACTGTGAAGGATAGTAAGTTTTTAAAAATGGCCTGCATAATACTTATTGAATTTATTAGGATACCCCTATTGTATATATCCCATTTTCCGATATGATTTAATCCATTAAATTTATTGAATCAGCATCCAATGCATGAGATTTATTAGCAGTTGTTGTCTAGTAATATTTATATGAACTGATAGCGATTTATCAATTGCGTGGATTACCAATTCTCACCTACTGTACACCTGTTTATCCCAAACATCTCGTTACGTTTGTGAATGGAGTTGATCGGAATAAACAGATGTACCGTAAGTGAGAATTGGTAATCCACGCAATTGATAAATCGCTATCTGTTCATCTAAATATTACTAGACAACACGTGCGTTGTGAAATTGGGTTACTTGTTTAGAAATGTTTATGAGGTGGAGAGTAAATGGTGAAGATAAAGAGTTATGTAATTGGCCTAGTTCAGGTACATTCACCACTATATGTTGCTATATTTGTATGGAAGTGTCCAATGCGTGTTAAAAAAACGTCACAGAATTGCTCATCACATCTAGTTACTTTGAATAAGATTGATGGATTCTTGTCTTTTTGGTTATAAATCATTCTCCAATCCTTCTATAAGCATAAGCCAAAACTCTTAATTGAGACAACAGATCATTGGTAGTTAGGCTGACCATATTTCCTTGAGACAGAACCGGGACGGGGGTTATGTAATATTCTGTGTTCTTGAAAAAGTAAGATGATAAAACAAAAGTTTTACTTTACCCAATATGTATGGCGATAAAACATTGGTTATTATTGCTTTTGATTTGGTACGTGCTGAAGAAAAATTTATAAATTTATAATTTATAAATTTTACTTACCAAATTTATAGATTTGGTACGTGCTGAAGAAAAATTCATAAATTTTATTGATCAATATCGACAAGCAGTCATTTGAAAAAAAACTTTGGCCTTGACACACAATATGATAAACAACAAGAGCTTCACTTGCTGCAATTTTATCACTTTGGCTGTCACCATCACGTCTCACCATAAACGAGCTGATGTTTTTAACTGAATCCAGAGTCTTTTCAGCATCCTTATGTTTCTGGCTATGTTGATGTTAGTTGATGTCGCTTCTGCCTACATGATAAAGGGAAAAATGGATATTACAATTTTTGCGTACCACTTTTGTTCCATCAGTGCACAGCTTGTCGAGTTTAATAAATTTGAATTCTTTCTGGAGATCGTCATTAAACTGCAGTTTTGCCTCTTCGACATTGCAAAGGTAGACTTAATGCTTTAAAAAATAAGACTTAAGAGTTTAAAAAAATATGAAATTTAAACGACCGGCATTGAATAAAATAACAAAGTCACCGGTTAACATACAAGCAAAACAAAAACTAACGCTACAGCAGAACAAACGCCGCGTCTGAGATGCGCAAGTGTTGCCAACATGCATTTTTTTCATTTCTCTGAATAAATTACTGCAGATATCGAAATTTAGTATCGAACAATGTGACTCCATGATTATACAAATTACTGGTATCCATGATATTGATATACGATTATAGGTTCTAAAAAAAAAAAAAAATCAACTAACGCCTTTTATTCCCTAATAGGGAGTAGGAGAAATCTTTGTACTCTATATAGATTTTGGAGACGATTATAGGTTTTGAATAATAATTTATGATTGACCAATATGAAAGTATATTTATAGTTTATATTAAAACAGAACAAAATTGATTGACATTTTCATTATATCTACGGGACGGCCGGAAAATATGAAAAAAAGGGTACGTATGATCAACCTACTGGTAATGCAATTCGTCGTGGAAGCTTTACAACTAATATAAAGTAAAACATCTGTAAGTTGTCTCTTCATCAGATACCGCTTATAATTAGTGATAATTGTGGGCAAGCTATCTCTGATTAGCTATTGATGAAGAGTGAAATGCCCTGTCAATATCCAAAAGTTAGAATCGGGTAAAACGGCCTTGCGGTTCCCTCATAAGGGAATAAAAGGCAATAGCTTTTTTTTAAATAAAGAAAAACAAGATCTTATTATTCAAAAAAATGCATTACATATAAAAATAGTTCAAAATAATAACTGGCTTAACTATAGTTATGATCCCTTTTAAATGAAGCACTGTTCAAGCCATTAGTTCAGATTAAGAGTCACCAATCAGCATGCGAAATAAAACAACAAATTGGAATACGAGCAATAATATGAAAGCTAATCACATTTCCAGTATTTACGTGGAAGCTGTGAAGTTTATAATGTCAAAATATACATCGTTTCCATTGTTTATTAGATATGTCCAATATCTATTAAATAAGAACAGTGATTTGGGCTCATAATAAGCTCATTAAAATAACCTTAAGTCGTTTGGTTCATGAAATAAATGGCTGATATCCTATAGTTATCTACAGTTATATCATATAGCAACAATGCTGAAGAAATGGAAATTTAAAATTCATTTCCTCACAGACAATGTGATTTCCAACTTCAATGTTTCCTTCTTATGAGCAGTACTATAAACTGCAGAACTTCTGTTATAATTAATGATTATGCTGATCCATATTGTCCTTAGTTGATACGATGGCTTTTTATTTATTGTAACATTCTTACTTTCTCATTAGAGTGTTACACCACATTACAGACCACAGGGATATACTTATTGGTGGTAAGGGCTAATCTTATCATCCATTTGCAGCTACTGAGATCACTAATTTTAATAATTATTAAATACACAGTCGAACCTCGGGGAGGAAATTTTCCATTTATATATAAATGCACCTTAATACATTTCTATATATACGGGAATAAAAAGGCGTTAGCTGATTTTTGATTTTTTTAATACTTTACTTACACTTTGTTGGGTAGGAATCCACCCATCCAAGGGAATCGTTAAATTGTCCCTAATATTTTGACTATAGTATATTATTATTAATAATTTAGTAGTTTCTGTTTAGATCCAGAGAAACCAGGATCAGTCCCATTGCATTCTTTTGCTTACTCGTGTAGAAGAACACTTTTAGGTCTCTCTCTCTCTCTTCAGGTTTTGCATGTCAATATTTGGCATCTCTCAGAAGCTTG
This sequence comes from Typopeltis vanoorti, assembly GCF_054136105.1. Classification (NCBI taxonomy): domain Eukaryota; kingdom Metazoa; phylum Arthropoda; class Arachnida; order Uropygi; family Thelyphonidae; genus Typopeltis; species Typopeltis vanoorti. The sequence goes on from NC_143568.1 coordinate 82,435,755, forward strand.
CGAGTTTCACTCTACATCTCTCAAAACCGAACGTAGATCTCACATTACTATAGACTGTAATACAAGTTTTATATATATAGGACCATGAAATGTCAACAGCTGTCGGCCATAATCTCTCTCTCTCTCTCTTTCTCTCCCTTGTAAAGCCATGTTTATTGATCGCTTGAGCTCATTAGTGATGACTTGAAGAATGGAGACTGTCTTCCCATCTCTTTTGAGATGGGTAGACATTTAAAATTGATTTTAAATTTCATTTCTCCACTAGCTGCTATTGTCATGCACTTTGTTTTCTATATGATGAAGTGAACAACATTTTTTCAGTTTCTTTCTTGATTTTCAAGATTAGATTTAGTAAAGTCATCTTCTCTTTCTGCCAATAAGAATGTGTTATCTACATTCCTGAAGTTGTATATAGTTCTTCCTCTTCTCTTCACTCTAATATTGGATGGGTCAGTGTCTTAATTCCTTATGATCACTTCTGCATAGTAGTTGAACAGAAATTAGGACAAATACATCCCTGTCACAACTTTGCTGATCCTGAACCAATTTGTATCACTATTAAGTGTTTGCACTGCTACTTGCTGGTCAAAATACAGCAATCTAATAATCTTGATTAGGTGAGATGGGACACCAAGGTCATGCTGAGCCACCCATAGCTTATCATGATCTACACAGTCATCTTTGCTGTACTTAATGAATTACATGTACAGGTCTTTCTGGTATTCACAGGTCCTTTCAATGATCCATCTTATGTTGGCGATGTGATCTCTAGTATCACTCCCTTTCCTAAAACCAGCTTGAACATCAGGCAGCTTGTGATTAATGCCCTGCTTTAGCGGCTCTTGAATAATCATCAGTATGATCTTGCTTGAATGAGAAATCAGTGCAACTGTGCAATAATTGCAGCAATCTCTGGCATTACTCTTCTTTGGTAATAGGATGAATATTGATTTTTACCCACTCCCTAGGCCATTTACAACGGGATCATATCTCTTGGCACAAAGGCTAATGCTGTGCTAATACGAATGGTATACTGGTTTTAGGATAACTGAGGCTATCTTCTTTGGTATTTTTCTCATGGTCCTAGCTACTTTTCCTACAAGTCATTTTCTTTGTTTGGTTCTTTGTCCATAAGGCCATTTGCATTGTCTTCTTCGCTTTCAGTTGGGGTTGACGAATACCTCTTCTGTGTATTTTTTCCACCTGTTCTTGATTTTTTGCTGTTTGCTCAGTTAATTTTCATTGCAGTGTCCCTGATTATTCATTGTCATGCAGAAAAACTGGATCGCATCATCTTCACTTCAGCAAACAGGGCTCTGATATATCCCTTTCTGTTAGCTTCTTCTAGATGTTGATATCGTTCGTTTATTTGTCTTTCCTTGTCCTTCTTGGATTTACGTTAGAAAACTGGGTTGCTTTTTGAAGAGTGGCCAGAGCCATTCTTCGCCGATCAACTATTTTGATAGTATTGTCAGATAGCCATTAGTTTGTTATTATTGGCTTTTGTGTAGCACATTTTCTCAGCAATTTCGAAGATAGTATTTCTAATCTGACGCCATTGTTCCTCTGTGTCTTTTCCATGAAGGTTGAGTAAATCAAAGCTGCTCATCAATTTCAAATGATATATTGGTGATATGTTGTTGATACTGAACTTTTTCTTGATGATGCCTTTTTTCCCCTGCACAGTTTCAGCTTCATTCTGCCCGTGCTCAGTAACTTCATCGTTGCAAGAAAATCAAAATGCTTTGACCTTAGAGCACATTCTCTACTTATTTGTCCCATAGTGCAATTTTGCAACCACTGGGTGAGATTGTCGTTAATAATGATTTAAATCAAAATAGACTATTTTTTAAAATGAATGTAAAATTATATTAATAATCGTAAATACAAAATCCCACAAAAATATACAGTGGCTTTGCGGAGGTGATGAAGCTTTTCCAACGCTGTTTTCATGAAGCGAAGTCATTCTGGTTCCGATGTTGTCCATTTTGTTATGTCCAGAATTGCACGAGACGATCACCAGCTTCCTATCTTTCACCTGACCCAAACCTGCCTACTATCATTATAATAATAATGTAATTTGCTAAAATTTATTAATTTACTAAAATCATTATCAAATAATTATTAAATAATTGTAATTATCAATCACATTTATTGTCTCTAGATGTCAGTCTTATATAATCGGAACCGGAAACAGTTTGTTTTCTACTAAACACGTGAGAATTTTTCAGTTGTATATCGCGTCGTGTTTAGGTATTTTAATAAGATTATACATATAAGTACAGTATGTAGATTTCCTTTTTATTTCCACTATTAGATGAAAGATTTCTCATTTTATTCATATTATGTAGCGTAAGTAAAAGTACCGACTTGTGTCTTATTTTTCTTTTAAATAATACGTATAGTTAAAGTACGCATATATATTTCTATACAGATATTGCCATGAGTTTCTTGTTTGTGTGCTTAGTAACTGCATCGTTGCAAGAAAATCAAAATGCTTTGACCTTAGAGCACATTCGCTGCCTGTTTGTCCCATAGTACAATTTTGCAACAACTGGGTGAGATTGTCATTAATAATAATTTAAATCAAAATAGACTATTTTAAAAAATGAATGTAAAATTATATTAATAATCGTACAAAAATATACTGTTCTTAACCCCCTATACCGTGCAAAATGAATGTGCATGTTATTGTTATTATTACTCAGGCATCTGTACAGAGTCTGAAGACTTATTGTGAGAGACCCACATTAACTACAGTAATCCAGTCTGCTTATTCACCACTTTCCATACAAAAGATCTAGTTCCCATGCCTTTGCCAATCACAATTTTACATAACTTCCAGTAATGACTTGTTCTCTGGCATCCAATTATATATTGACAATTTTTTTTCCTCTCATCTTCTCCATAATATCCTTTTAATAACATATATATTACTATCATATCCTCCCCTTTCTGCCTGTCAAATTAACTTTATTATTATTATACAGGCACCTTCATGGGGTCTGAAGACTCATCACAGGAGACCCAAACTATCATCATGCCTCTCCTTGAACCCATTAACAGAAAAAGCACTCACAACTGACTCCAGCAACCCATTCCACTCATTCAAACTCTCCAATCAAAAAATCTAGTCCTCACACCCTTACTAACCACAGCTTTATTCAACCTCCAGGGATGATCCCTTGTTCTGGTCCCTCTAGCCAAGTGCTGAAAAATTTCCCCTGCATATGTCCTATAAAACACTTTAAGCAACTTAAATATTTCTGTCGTATCCCTTCTTTTTCTCCTATCAACGAACTTCTACAATCCACACACCTTCAATATATTCTCATAGGGAACATTTCACAGGCCACTCACCTCTGAATGCTCTCCACCACTTTCTCATCCCCAAGAAACCCAGTGGACCAGAATTGAGCACAGTGATTCAGATGTGGGCCTTATAAAGAGGAATGACAACTTCCTTATCTCTAATTGTTGTGTTCTTCACTAGTGAAGAACACTCTAAACTTTAACTCTTTTTCTACTACCACTACCTTTAAATGTCTAGCTTCATCCATTTCCTGGAGTATAGTGCCATCAGTGCGATACATGGCTTGTAATCTGTTAATCCCAAAATGCATAACTTTACATTTCTTGACATTAAACTGACACCCATTAACTTTTGCACATACTGACAGCATATTTAAATCATCCTGCAAGCTCTTCACATCACCTTAATTAACCATTGCTCTACCTAATTTTGCATAATCAGCAAACAACTGAATATTTCTTATCAGGTTATTTCCTATATCATTTCTGTATAAATTAAACAACAGCGGTTCCACCACTGACTCTTGCATCTCATACCAATCACCTGTTTTTTTGCCTCGATTCTGCCCTTCCATACAGTATTTTGATATCTGTCCAGCAGCCACCCTCCTATCAATTTAGCCAGTGTTATATCCATCTCTATTTGTTCTAATTTGCAAAACAGAGTTCCATGTGTTTTCAGAACACTATTTAGTTAATTCAGAACACTAAATAGCTGTATACAAGACAGTGTTCAAACCAGTTTTAACTTATGGATCTGAGAGTTGGGTCAGACTTGACCAATAGACTAGAGACCACAGATATGAGAGTCCTGAGAAAGATTATAGGCGTGAACAGATGGCATCAATGGCAATATCATATTAAAAATGAGAATATTAAGAAAGAACTTGACATTGTCAGCATCCAGGAATGCGTTAACAGAGCTAATCTCAGGCGGTATGGTCACTTAAACAGAATGGACGAAGAAAGATTAGCAAAACAAGTGTTCTCTGCCAGGTTGGCAGCAAAACGACCCAGAGGAAGACCAAGATATAGGTGGATTGATACGGTACAAAGTGTGCCTTAGACGATAGAAATATAAGATCTGATAATGTTGAAGTCTTGACAAGTAACAGACTGATTTGGAGGAAAATTGTAGATAGGAAGTTAGTAATGATGTAATTATTTTCATGTAGTACTATCATATCCTGTACACCCCTTGAGGGTACATGGTAGGAATTTGATGATGATGATGAGTTCCATGTGATATTCTGTCAAATGCCTTTGTAGAATCCTGCAAAATCATTGTGTAGCCATTCCCTTTATCCAGCTCAGCTGTTACTCTATTATAAAAAGTTAGTAAATTACTGAGGCATGTCGACCCTCATATTTTTATCTACCCATCCTTGAATTTTCTTTTTTACCAATTTTTTAGTGCTTTTACCAGTATGAGCGAGATACTTGATTAGTCTGTAATTTGATACTGTAGTCTTAGAACCTCCTTTATGCAAAGGAATTATTTTGCCCCGTTTCCGCTCTCTTGGAACTCTTCAGAGCTGAGACTTAAACAGCCAGTCAAAGGTATTGCCAGTTCCATTGCACATTCTCACAAAACCCTAGCTGATAAAGTTTGCAGGTTAAAAATTGGGGTTAGATGGGATATCAACTACTGATTGCTGATTTGGTCAGTCATCTCAGAATCATCTCCATTTTCACATCTCTAAGGAATTTAGGTAACGAGATGTATCAAAGCCTTATAAAGAGGATAATAACCTCTTTCATCCTTTTAGTCAGTGAATTTCTTAAAATCCAAGCGATCTTTTGACTATTTTGCCATATGTCCTTCAACTGGTCATGATCATCACTCCTAAATACACTTAACACACAGCATGCACTGTCTTCAGCCCAAAATTCATAACTTTGCTACATTAAATGTGGCATGCATTATCCTTTGCTTACACTGTCCTTCTGTTCAGCTCTTCCCATTGCCTTGAGTAGTTTGTTCATCATTGCTAAATAGCTTGTTATTACCTTATTATTTTTTTTTATATTAAAGCAGAATTGCAGATTATTGTACTGAAACAATATAATTTAACTGAAAGTCATGAATAGTATATGATGTAATAACAGAAGGCTGAATGAATTATTTATTTATTATTATTATTGTTTTATTTATTTATTTATTATTATTTTATTTTATGTATTTATTTTTTTTTGTGTACATTTTTATGCTTTAACAGTACATCTAATGCCAGTTTTAACAGCCATCACCTTCTGATCAGGTTACCAGATAATGGTTGAATTGCTAGATACTGTTCTATTATTTCTTTGCCATTATCAGTTTTGATGGTATTATATATATATTTGAATTGCTTACAGTTGAATTTGCCAGCTTTGTTGGTGATGTGGAAAGGTGTACCGACCCCCGGATTAACAGACAGTGGATGTGAATCTCACCATGGGTATAGATGTTTGTAAATATCTTTAGGAGATAAATCAGTTCATCACCCAGTGTGAACCCACCACACTGCTTATTAGGAACTTGAAGGAGATTGAGAGAAAAAAAATGATGTTGTGATCGCTATATTATTACTAATGCAGTATAGGTTTACAGTACCATGTGGATTGGATTCATATATATATATATATATATATATATATATATAAAATTTCTCCTGTACATATTAACAAAAAACTGGACTATAACAGTGATGAGATTTGGCAATTGCAATTTCTGATTGCTGTTGTCCCTCATCATTGAAAATTTCTTCCCAAACTTTTGGGACGAATAAAAATATGAACGCTCTTGGTCAAGCTTATTTCTGCACCAAATTTAGTTGTAAATTGGAAGGATATACTTTTCATCAGATCATTCTGTCAACTTTTTATATGCAAAGCAAGTCAAAAACAAACAGATGTCATTTGATAGAGCAGAAAACAGTGCATTAGAAATTGAAAGAAACAGAAGATTCCTGACAGAAAATTTCAAGAAACCATCTTTATAAGTTTGAAAATTTTGAAAAAGAAATTTTGAATTTTTTTAATTGTCTCTTTTCTGTATGTAATTCATTTTTGAATTAAATAAATTAAATATATAAATTAAATAAATAAATTAAATTTCAGCATATGTGCAGAAACCTTTGACATGCGGTGGGAAAAATATTAATAATTTGAGGTATGCTGATGATACCACCTTGCTAGCAGAATGCAAAGAAGATTTGAAGGAACTTATTATGAAAGTTAAAGAAGAAAGTGTTAAATATGGTCTTAAATTTAACCTCAAAGTTATGGCAACATGTGAACTTAATGATTTTGAAGTAGATGGGGAGAAAATGGAAGCAGTTAACAATTTTGTGCTCCTAGGATCCCGAATTGATAAAGATGGTTATTGTACCGAAGAAGTTAGCAGAAGATTATTACTTGGAAAAAAAGCAATGACAAATTTAAGCAAGATCTTTAAAGATAAAGATATTAGCCTCATAACCAAAATCAGAATTGTGAAAGCAATAGTATTACATGTGCTGTATAGATGTGAAAGTAGGACCCTGAGAAAGAGTGAAAGAAGGAAGATAGATGCATTTGAATTATGGGTTTGGAGAAGCTTACTAAGAATACCGTGGGCGGCAAAGCAAACCAATAAATCAGTGATAGAGAGAATAAAGCCAGATTGCTCCCTTGAAGCTATGATCATCAAGCAAAAATTGTCATACTTCTGACATATTATGCGAAAAAATGACAGTCTGGAGAAGATGATGATGCGTGCTAAAGTTGATGGAAGCAGGAGAAGAGGAAGACCAAGAATTAAATGGGTGGATGGAGTTAAAGAAGCAACTGGAGTGTGCTTGGAGGTTCTGAAAGACATGGTCAGGGACAGATCGGAATGGAGAGTGTATGTTCGTGGAGTCGCCAGGAATCGGAAAATGACTTGATGGATCATAACACAAACACTACTTCTTGTCCGCGCAGCTGGCTGAGTGGCTATGTGCTTTGCAACCATATACCTGGGAAAGGAATGTCCTGGGTTCGATACCTGTCGTCGACGTGAGGAACTTAAGGATCTTTCTCAGACATAGCCAAGTTAGCCGGTCTTAGGCATGGACTGCGGGGTTTTCCCTCCCACAAGCAGGCAAACCAGCCCCGTGAACATATGCAGCTACAGACATAGAACACACTGGGAGGCATAGGGCTAGCCACCTTATCCTTGGGATGGATACGGCTTAGAAGGGTTAAAGATAGCTCCGTAACACGTCACTAGGCCTAATACCTGAAGGGAAGAAGAAGAACACTACTTCTTTTCAAATATCATAAATATATTACAGACATGATTATTCTTATGAAATAGAGATGTGAATAATCAGAAATATATTGTATGCGAAGAGATGTAGTCTATTGTTTGATATATATTCACTATTTTCACCTGCTGTAGGGGTAACTAGAAGAAATAGAAACTGAAATATGCAGCACCCATAAAGTTTATTCTGTATTGTACAATATGGTACAATCATTTTTTATGGTAGTTTCAAGACCAACTGTTGAACAATAATTTTTATATCATTATATACATTTTATATCATTATTATATCATATTTCCTTTTTGTGTTAAACTCAGTGGCCTGTTGTGATTAAGCTACTTGGCTTTCATAGAAACATGATCAAATAAAAAAAGAGAGAATAGATTGATATATAATTTTATTATATATAAGCAGTGGTTTTTTTGGGGGGATAGTTCTACATACAGGCACTTTTATATTACCATTGACATTTTCACATATGAGTAAAAGGTAAATGGTAATTTTTTATACATTATGCCAAACAAACAGTATTATCTGTTGTTTTACAAAATAAGCACTGTATATACACCTATTTATTTAACATTATTTAGATATCTTAAATTTTAAAATAGAAAATCATTGCAGTTTTGTCATTTTATTTTGCACTTCAATTAGATGTTTTGTAAAAGTTTTGAAACAAATATAGAAAAAAAAAAGGATTCGTATTAAATATTATCACTATTAAGGAGAATAAACACCTTATCTCAGTTAGGCTGTTTATTGACAGTATAAAATGGACTCATGGGTTACATTGAGACCCACAGGCCTGACTGCTGCATTATATAATCCATCAAAGCTGTATATCATTGCAATGTTTAGTTTACTATTTATTATTCTGTGCAGTAATTCTCTACCTTCCTGAGGGAGATTTAAGTTTATCTGGGCAGAAGTTATCCTATTGCTGCTTTCTTCCTGACTTGACTTAATGTTTTCAAAGAGTTTTGTTCATTCAGATCAATAAAGGTAGTGGGGATAAATTGAGAATGTAATTAAAGTTTAAAATTTAATATGACAGTATATATTAATTGGACCAAGAAAATGCTAACTGCTTTTTTTTTAAATACAGGTTTTATTAGGCTCTCAAACAACAGACCACCGTGAGAAGGGAGAAAAACCTAATAAAGAAGTCAAGTATAAAAACAAAGATTATGAAGAAGCAATACTCAACTGCTGCTGAAATTAAATCGGAATTTCAAAATGAAGATATGAAGTCCATATCTCTCGATAAAGATGAGTGGTCTCCAGTAGGTATCATAAAAAGGAAAACTGAAACAAAACCTGCACAGCTGAAGAAAGTTCATTTTCAGCAATCTAATGAAACAGTAAGATGTTTTTTCCCATTCATAAGAAAATATTGTTTTAGTATTTTTGTAGTATATGCTGTTACAATGACACATGATATAAAGCTTATGAGGAATACTGATTGATGTCAACAAGACCATGGGTCTTGAAGGTATATCACACATGGTACATCACCACGTGTTTTAAGGGAATGTTCCAGGGAGTTAACAAAAGCTTTAACTTACCTTTTAACATGAGTCTTAGATTGGTCCTAGTTCCAAAGGAGTAGTAAGGTGGCAAAATTGTTCTGCTTCATTAAAAGAGGTGAGAAACTAAGGCTTCAAATTCAGGCCAGTCAGCTTATCTGGAGTTGTGGTCAAGGTGTTTGAGAAGCTAGTGAGGACAAGGATTTGGAACTGGGTTGACAGCAGTAGATTTCTCTTCAATAATCAGCATGGGTTTGGTTAAGGAAGATTGTGTTTTACCAATCTGCTTATTATAACAAGGTGATGAATACATTGGATAAGGGGGGGGATGCACATACAGTAATATATTTAGATTTTGTAAAGACTTTTAGTAGATTGTCACATGACAAACTTGTAGTTAAATTGAAACAGATGGTGATGAATAGTAGATTAGTGCATTGGATTGGAGATTGGCTGTCTGATAGGTATCAGCAGGTTGTGTATGGGGGAGTGATATCCCACAAGAGGAAAGTCACTAATGGTGTGCCCCAGATTACTGCATTGGATTTGAGATTTGCTCTCTGATAAGTATCAGCAGGTTATGTATAGGGGAGTGATATCCTAGAAGAGGAAAGTCACTAGTGGTGTGCCCCAGGGATCTGTTTTGGGGGCATTGTTGTTTAATTTGAGTCTAAATGACATTGAAAAGGACTTAAATGGTGATATACAGTTGTCTGCAGATGATGCAAAGTTGGGGAGAGTTATGAGAAGTAAAACAGATGTTGGTTGTGTTAACTGTTCTCGTACAATGGATGAATTGATTGTTCCTGTGGTTCTTTATCCTTTTGTCAGATTTGCAATGAATTTCTGGATTAAAGAATATTATTGAATACTTGGCTTATTCAGTGTGTGGGCTGTTGACTACCAGTGAGTCCTTCCCCCCCCCTCTTTTTAAAAATAAGAAAAAAAATACTGTATTTTTCCATGTATAAGACTAACCCTACTTTTTCGAACCCAAAATTAAGAAATCAATATTTTAAACATAAAACAGAACACAATTGATATATTTTTTAAATATTCAGAGTATATTTAGTAATTAGGTAATATTTTTAAGATACATACTAAAAAATTATGCATCGTTTTCAGTTCTGGGCATATCATTTTCTTCATCACTATTAGTTCCAGACATATCACTTTCTTCAACCTCTACTGCACGACTGCTGTCTTCTGAGTCACTGTCTATATTTATGAGATCATCCTCAGCAGTTTCATCCATGGCATTACTGATTCCACATTTCTCGAAGGACTTCACAACCACCTCTTGCTTGACTCAATTTCATTATAAGGACCTATTTGCATACCTCAGTAATGGTTGGTTTTTCACTCTTCCTGTTGGTGTCAAGTTATTTACCTGATTTTTGCATCCATTTATTCCATTCTTCTTTCATCAGAGCTTTGAAGGGCTTGGTGATAGAAATATCTAGTGGTTGTAGCTGACCTAAGTCCACCAGGATAACTGCTAGCTGTGTTTGCAAATCCACTGCAACCTTTTTTGTCCTTTCTGTTAAATGTGCTCGGAACTGATCAAACATAACAGAGTTGGCCTCTTCGAGAGCCCTCCAAGTCTTCTGGACCAAATCTTTGCAAACCAAATAGCCATGATCTCTTCATTCATCCAGCCATTCTCATGAACTTGGACAAGAATGCCAGGTGGTATTCTCTCTTTAGGATACGTTTTCCTCTTAAAAATGAGCATGGAAGGCAGTTTGGTACTATGTGCACAGCATAAAAGAACAGCCATACAGTGTGTCTTTTCATGACCACTTGTTTTGATTGCCACTATTTTGCCCCCTTTCATATCAACAGTTCTGTTGGAAAGCACATCAAAATTGAGAGGCACCTCATCCATGTTTGCAATCTGACTAGGTTCAAAAGCATAAGTTTTATGACATAGGAGTAAAACTGTTGGATTTTATCCTCATAAGCTAGTGACATTTTCTGGGCTAACTCAGTTCGTGTTCTCATGGCCAACCCTTCTCTCCTCATGAAGTTGAAGCACTATTTTATCTTTCCTGTGAAATCAACAATGTTCATTTCTCTTGCAAATCTTTTTGCCTCATATTGAATAAGCTTGGTTGACACACATATCCCACTCAGGCACTCTATAATCCAAGTCTTAAGCCTCTGCTCCAAGTTTGGCCATTTTTCTGGTTTTCCTCTTAAGGCCCTCTTCTTTTTTGGCATCTTGAGTATAGTTCTTCCTGTTTTCTCCACTGTCTAATCATACACTCAGTGGGAGGAGTCCAAACTGTCTCTCTGAAGCTTTATTTCCATGTTTTCTTTTGCATCATTGATGATTTTTAACTTGAATTTTGAAGAATATGACAATCGTTTTTTATTTTCAGACATTTTTATGGGTTTGTGCTCAAAATATTGTTAATGCATTAACTTACCCTGCCAACGAGTTGCAGACATACGATTGCTTTCCGAGTTCTGATTGGTTTATTCAGAATTAGCTGTTAATGACATCATTAATAGCGAAAACCTGTTCATGGAGACAAGATACCAGTAGTTTCGCTACGGCAACCACGGGTGGTCTCTCAACCGGTTACCCACTAATTTTACCCATTAATTTGCCTTTTTTTTTAATCATTGTTCTGGTACTGAGACTGTGTTGTGCATTTTTTTGGTTGCCAGTCTAGGTTAGCAAAGAGCAGAGCATTATTGCAGTATCATCTTATACATGGAAAAATACGGTATGTTTTTTTTGGGGGGGGGGGTGTTTGTCCTGAGATATTTGTTTTAGTCTCTCATTAGGTGGTAGACTAAAATGGGCTTGGAATATTATTATTTGACTGACCCATTTTGAGCTTCTGGCAATGCTTTTTTTTTAAAAAAACTTCAGTATGGTTTTGGGATGTTGATGTGTTGCAGGATCATGCTTACTATAGTCTACTACTTGGCAGATTATTGGGTTAGGGTGAATAGCAGTATTTGCAAAGAATTTTGCAGACTTTTCACACAGGAAAGTTTTTCTCGGTGAAGCTGTATGTTTCTTACAAACCATGGTGCCTTAAACGCTATTCGTAAACATTTGTTTTGGATTGTCTATAGTTTGCTAATGTTTGAATCTGCTGTGTGACTCCATGTGGGTTAGCCATGAGAAATAGATATATCTGCCCCATTGCCCTATTTTCTTTTGAGCAGATAATCTATGGATAATCTGAGTTCTAAAGCAAAGCCCTTTATTTAGTTGTAATCTTAAGTATTTGGCTGCTGTGGTTCTGCCATTCAGTGAAGACTCCTAACATGACAACTTTGCCCTTCGAGAACAGTCACCTTCTTGTGAATAGCACTACAGTGCTCTTGTCGGGATTAGCATCAATTTGCCATTTTTTTTTTTTTTTTTGAATCATTGTTCTAATACTAAGACTGTGTTGTGCAGATTTTTGGTTGCCAATCTAGGTTAGCAAAGAGCAGAGCATTATTGCAGTATCATCTGTGCATAGGACCATTGCAGTGGCAGTTGTGAGTGGGATGTCAACCACATAGATGGCAAAGAGCAGAAGTGATAGCAGGGACTCCTGGGGGGGGGGTGCCTGCAGTAACATTGCATTCAGACAATCTAATTCCCTGTATGTAGCTTTAGTTGAGTTTGTGATGGATGAGATACAGTTTGGTAAGTTTGACCAGTCCTGGTGGACCTGCAGGAGTTCGATTGTGCCATATTTTGTTGATTGCTTTGGCAGTGTCCAGGAAGATTGACCCGGTGTGCTGCTTCCTATTGAATCCTATGCTGATGTTTTCCACAACTCTGAGAACTTGTTCTCTTAAGTGGTTCTCCCAGAATCCAAATTGCTCACTGGGAATGAGATTTTATTCATTAGCGATTGTCTGCAGTCTTATTAGTATTACCCTTTTAGCTATTTTCCTAGGCAGAAATGCATGGAAGGCTTCAAGCAACGAGCTCTAGATTCAGCAAGCCTAAAGTCCAAAGTCTGGCTCAGATATGCTGATAATATTTTCCCCATGGCAGTGAAACATTAAATACATAACTAAGCCACCTGAACAAACAACAAGCATATCCAAAAAATAAATAGAACATTACATAAATACAACATTAAAGCAACCTTCAAACCTTCTGCAAAATTAAGAAGTATACTCGCCTCATCCATAGATCTCCTTCCCTATATAAGCCACCCAGGATTTACAAAATTCAGTGCACCTGCAACCTACCCTACATAGGGGAAACAGGGCACATCATCCCAATAAGAAAAGACAGACAAACGTCATATTAAATTCCTCCACTATGGTAAAACACTCGGCAGACCATGAACTTCAAAATGTTACAGAATCAACTGGAAAGATAACTTTAAAATCTAGTTTGAAAGAAAGTTCAAGGAAGCTTGTGAGATGCTGAAACATCATCCAAATCTAAATAAAAGTGATGGATTAGTAATTCTGAGAATCTGGAGAACCCATCTGCAACCTTATATAGCATCCAGTACACGATGGCAGAACCCTAATACAAAACCTTAATATAAGAAGACTGTAGAGATATGTTTAATGTACTTCTGCTATAAAAACTGTATTTATTTAGAGATTTTTTCTATCATCTGTATATTATTACACTGCTATGTATGAAAATTTATTTTATTTTGTTAATTTATTTCTGTTTTTGTATGTATTTTATTTATTACTTTTATTTTTTATTTATTTTATTTTTCTCACTAGAGGTCAGGCTAGGGTAAACGATTAACGAACCATTTAGATTTAGCTTACTTTTGTGTAGTGTTATGTAGCTTGTATCCTGTGCACATATGTATGTTTTCCTGATGATGACCTCAATAAAGAACTCAAAACGTCGAGTGTTATTTTCATAATTATAAGTAAAGTAATTGCTCCAATACATGTTTTTGTCTCCATAAATTCTTCATTATATATACGGAGTATATTTTCAGGTAACCCACATTTGCAGTTTGGACTGCCACTCCTGTATTTTCTATGTTGGTGGTAGCAAGATTTACAATTTCATTGTGTTCTATATTGATTGACAATTTGAACGTTTTGTTTCATAGAGCATTGCCATTCCAGAACAGTTTGTAAAAAGTTTGGTCTTCTTATGTTTGTTAGCCATTGACTACTGCAGTAAGGATTGCTTGTGTGTCTCACAAACTTGTTTGTCAAGTCTTGGCTGCAGTTTGATTTGCTGAATTCGATTAATGTTTCACCCACAGCAGCTGCTGACTGCAGCTTTGCTGGATTTGGTTGAGCGTTGGGGGTTTATTTTTTCCTGCAGGTTTTGAAGCCATCACCTCTGTGTACAAGGACACATGTTTGGATGTTTTGTTGTGACATTGGAGATTGTCAGCATTTGCTGTGGATGCTTGTTCAGTTGTTGATGGGGCGCTTAGGTTTTGTTTTGCTGATTTTTGGGTCGCCAAGAAATATTACATGCATTCTCTGTTGTTGGCTATATGTGGTCTGCTGCAGTTGGTGCATTTAGCTGGCTATGTCTCTGATATTTTGCAAGGAGTCATTGCATGGTTTTCTCCACATTTAACACAGTGGATATTGGCCTTGCAGCAGTGTTATGAGGGGTTGAATTTTTGACAATTGTGGCATTGTTCAGTTGATGCCTTCCGTCATAATGTTTTGTTTTATAACAGGTTCCAAACTGTTTTTAGGTCATAGATTTCTTGGTACTGTTCACTGATTTCAACTAGGACAAGAGACAGTGGCCCTTTATCTGCTCAGAGCATGCAGCTAACTTTAATAGTGGTTTAGTCCCTGGTTTTAGAGGTTTCTCATGATTTCCTTGGTGGTGACAAAATCCTGTAATAGGTTCTAGGAAAATTCGCTTTAAAAATTTTTGTCGTAAGACATTTTGCATTAATTTTTGTAAATAATCAATGGATGATAAAAATAATTAAAAAATTAAATAATAACTTTTTACTGCGGAATCATCAATTCAACAAATCCATCAGTAACATCGCTCATTGGAAGAAATGCTAATGCTGTGAAGCATCTAATTTTCTTGTTGAATTCAGCATCTGTTTGACAGCGTATCTTCAAACCAATAAACAACCTGTTATAGTTGTTGATGTAAATATGTTAGATAGCTGCTTTCTCGAAGTCAACCATTAATGTTTCGGGATCTAATGATGAATGTAAGCCCTTTAAGGTACTGAATAGTCTGTAAGTTAATTCTGATTTTTTTTTTTTCCACCTCATTACACTTTCTTCTGTATTGCTCCTCTATTTGTTCTGATGTGTCCTTTCCATTTGCCAGGAAGCAAAGCAAAAAGCCACCATGGAATCCTTAGGGGGGAGAATCTCATGCCAGTCCCAAGCCTGGATAAAGGAAGAGGATCAGTCAGATGAGTATTGATGCTCTGACCATCAAGAAAAAACATGATTGTTATCTGATGCCTATATGATCAACAGCGACAACATGCTGGCTTGGGACGTTGCCCGGATCAACAAGGTCGATACCAATTGAGCGATTCCATATTGTACTCATTACCTGGTGGTGATATCTGCTTCATTTCTTCAGTCAGTTTCCCAACGCTATATAAATCTAGCTTTTTTTCATATAACTCTGTACAGTATCTTGTCCATCACTGTACAATTTTATCTTTATTCATCAATACTTTGCCTTTTTCGTCTTTAACTGTGGTCTGTTTTGGTTGCCACCTTCTATTAATGGTTCTAATCATTTTGTACATCTACCTAGTTTAATGCTCTCCATAGAGCATTAAACATAGTACTGTTCTGTATTAGTGCATTGAGCTTCTAACCATTTCATCTTATCTGGCTGACTGCTTTTTTTTTTTCACCTCATTACACTTTCTTCTATATTGCTCCTCTATTTGTTCTGATGTGTCCTTTCTTATCGTCAACATTCTTTTCTCCTGTGCTAACTTCAGTGTTTCTTGTCTAATCCATTTCTTCTTGATCTTCTCTTCTTCTGGTACTTTTTCTTCAACTGCATCTTCTATTGCCTTCATTAATCCTTTCACTCTTAGATTCAAATTTTTTTCTTTGTTCACACTTTTAAGTTTCTTTTCTAACACTGTTCTGTAAAATCTTCCTATTTCTGCTTCACTTATTCTTGCTTTCTTCGTTTATATATTTTTTTTTAATTTCAGCTTGATGTTTGCAATCACTAAACTATGATCTGCTCCTTGAAAAGTTCGACACTGCTGTACTGATGTTATCCATCTTCTTTTAATCATAATCATATCAATCATGCTCTTGGTTATTCCATCATTTGATTACCATGTCCATTTTCTACACTCCGTTTGCTGGAATCTTGTGTTACAGATCATCATATGGTCCACATCAAATTCTAACATTTTTTCACCTCATTTATTTCTTTCTCTGAAATCATATTTTTCCATGACTCTTTCCCAGCAATCATTATATATTCCGAATTTTGGCATTCCAATCTCCTTCAGTAATTAGTACATCTTGCTTTGGTATTGTTTCTATTGTCTCTGTCAGATCTTTGTAAAAAAAAGTCAATATCCTCATCTGTGCTGTCAGACGTGGGTGCATATATCTGGACTATTGATATATTAAATGGTTTTGCATAAAATCTTGCTGCTATGATTCGTTCATTGACTGGTTTGTAGCCTGAGAGTGCCTTTCTAGCTTTTTTGCTAAGAAGGAAACCAGCTCCTGCTTCATGCCATGACCATGTGATTTTGCATCTATTTATCTTTCCTTCTGATGTCCATCGCAATCTCCACCAGTCCTAGTATATCACACTGATATCTCTTCATTTCCTCGCGAAGTAATTCTGGTTTTCCTGCCATCCAAAGTTTGTTAAAATGTTGTTTCTATATGATTTATGCTTAATTTAGTTGTTTTCTTAACTCTATCCTTTCTTACCTAAAACATTATACAATCAAAATCCTACCGGCTGCTCTATTGTTAAACATTTATCTTTTGTGATTTATTCTCTTTTATTCACTTACTTTAATCTTATTCTTATATCTAGGATTGTTTCCTCTTCAGATACTGGCGAATTTATATTTTGCTGCGCCAGTCAGTAGTAGAAAAGATCCTTACTCAGGGAGACAATATTAGATTCTTAGCTTTCTTACACAATATCTTATTTAACTGCCGTATAGATTCAGATTATTGCAGTCGTGACTTAAATCTGTTATTATATTCACTCTCTAATTCCTTCCCGCCAAAATAGGTTCTATTTTTATAAGTGGTAAGTTGGAATCGTAATCAGGCATGACTCAGGTTCAGGTAAATATGACATGTTTATTGGAATATCTAAAACACAATACAAAATTCAAACACTCAATTATGCTCAATACTAAATAAAACTCGAACTAAGAGATTAACACATTCTAAACTAATTAAATCCTATAAGGCATGCTAAACACAGTAACAGCACATTGGGATATATAGCAAATGATATGAAGTTAAGCTAAATACCTTTCAGTAGTATTACTCGCAAAAGAAAACTAACAAACATTCTAATGTTACTGAGATACTAAATTCTACTATTCTTATCGCATCAAGTTAATCCTATCACATACAAAATTACAAAAGATCTCTTCCAAACAATTCTTCTTACTCTCAAAGGAGGTTAACTTTCCAAATAGAGACTGTCCACAGAGTTTTTTAGAATACAGTTCTTAATTTCATATTCATAAACAATCTTCTCTTTTCTAATGAACTTTCACACAAAATAGAGTAATTGCACCTTACCGAGCTTTTTCCACGTTGTTCTGCACCACGTGTATGTCTGGATACTTCTCATCTATTGGCTGTCCATATGCCAAAGTAAGGGTTACGCTTTCTTCATTCCTTCTGCTAAAAATGGACTCAAATCTTTGCGTTTCAGGAACAACTCGATGGGACTTTTCAGCGACGGCTTGATTCTGCTAGGACTGGAATATTTTACCTTCAGCTTTGTATAGAATCCTACTTCATTTTAAGAATGCTCACAGTCCGACATCTTATCACAGACTTCATTCCCCCCCCCCCCCCTTACGCAAAACTGCCTGCTAACTTCTGAACCACCAAAACAGGAAAACATTACGACCAGAGATAGTGTTCCGATACGGGCTCAACCCCTTATATTCTTCTATAGAGCGCCTTCTTTTCTCAGTCCCCTTTTTGCACACGGCCCTTATCTTTTCACCCCTTTGGGTTCATCCTTCGCTTTTACGACACTGTTATACTTGGATTCACAGAATACATGGCAACGTAATTTTCCGAGTAAGCTATAGCCGCTAGCATTACACTGTACACGTGTAGCTTTATGCCTTCCAGGAATTATTGCTTAGCAACTTTTTAGATGACTCACTTTTACATAGCTTAAGTGAGGTTTAAATTTAAATCAGATTATCTCTCTTTTTAGACATACTTAAAAAAATGAAATCTTAATATAATCACATCAGCTTAAATATAAGGCACTTGAAATAAAGAATACAAATTTTACATAAAGTGAAGAAGTTTCACTTTTAATTACAGCTGATGTGCAGGTATTTCTCTTTGTCAGCAAGTTGTATATGCTAGATTCCAAATGAATGATTTCTTTCCAAGATTCCTTCATTTAGGATCTAACAAAGGCCCCCTCTTTTTATAAAAAAAAAAAAGTTTTTCTAATTTTTTTATAAAAACTATTTTTGCTTCTCCCTCAATCCTCTGGGGACAAACCTTGCATTCTTCCTGGGCCTGAGTTCCCTTAAAGGGTTAATTATGGTATGCCTAACACCTACATAGTTAATTTCCAGTGTGTCCTTACCGTTCTCACTCTTTTCTTCCTCTGGTTTGATTATCTCGGGTTCCTTTACGGTCCTTGACGGGGAGACCTCACTCAGTTTTGGATTTTTGAGTGTGTTAAACCTGTGTCTCCCTCCCCATTTTGCCCGCGGTACCCTTTCAGCCCCAGTGCTCCCTTTACTTCTTCTCTGAAAAGAAACTTCCCTTCTAATGAAATCACAAGAAAATCCAAACTTAAATAGGAAATCACTTCCTAGGATTACTCTTAGGTGAGGAAGAGAGTTCCTTGGCAGGACTATAAAATTGTACCAAGCGGATATTCCAAATTTTGGCAAGTTCACTCTCAGCCTCACAGATTTAGTAGCTTGGGTAATAGTGGAGGGTATTCCCAGAAGCTTGATGGGTCTTCTTAGGTGTTTTACCCTTCCCTTCATATATGGCTCAATCTCCCTGAAGTAGTTATCGGGGATAATAGAAGCCTGTGAGCCTGTGTCTACTAGTGCCCTAAAGTTTCTCCCACATATCGTTCCTTCAGCTGTTAATTCCATGTTTCCCTTTTGATGTCGTCCCCCTTTCCTTCCCTTCTGTTTGTTACACACATGTGACTTTGCCTCAAAATGATAGTTCTTTGAATTCCCTTGTTTGCTGAAGCAGTTACGGGCTAGATGTCCCAACTTATTGCAGCTATAGCATCTTGGGGCTCCCGGGAGTAACTTCTAGAATTATCTCCATCCGAGGACATAGGAGAATTCCCGTTGCATTTAGCTGACAGCTTTGATAACTTACTCATCATCGTGTCCATTTTATCAAGAAATGGGGCCTTGCATCTTCTCAACTTCCTGGTGGATCATGTTATTAATTCTTTCTTCTGGAAATGAGGAGTTCTCGTGGTTTACCCTTGAAGCTGTTGTCAGTTGACCTAGTACAGCATCAAGACGCTCCATGATGGGCTGTTGTAATCTCTCTACTTCTTGTTGGATCAATGAGCGTACTTCACTAAGACTTGGGCTGCTATTTGCAACCTGGTAGTCTGTCTCAGGTCTACTAACTTCACATCCTTTCTGTGCCCCTCTGCTTCTCTTTCCTCTCTGTATGATCTACCTTAATGTCCTGATCCCTAATGTTGCTTCTCTCTTCTCTAATGACATTGACGGACCCAACTGAGGCTGCAGGACAAATGTCTCCAAGAAGTTGCTCTCTTTGTCTTATTGCTGTCAGGCATTCCTCTAATTTGTTATGTCCTTCCCAAACGCTGTTTCCTTCAGTTCTTGTCTCAATCCCCCCTCTAAAATGTTGGAAGACTGCCCAGTTGAGATGGTGCCGGTCTTCGTCAGAGACACTTAACGTATTGGCAAGAGCTAATATTCGGTTGTGATAGTCTGACACACTTTCTTTGTCTTTTTGTACCATCTTCTGGAGCTTCCATAAATTTGGTCCCACATTCCTTACTCTAGAGAACTGGTATATTAGGACCTCCTTAAATTTATTGTAATCTCTAGTTTCTTTTAAGACAGGCGAGGAATAAAAGTATGCCTTTGCCTTCCCAATAAGCTTACTTCGGAGAAGAATTAGCAGTTGGAGCTCACTCCATCTACCAATTCTTCTTAGTTCTTCTATGTACTCAAAAAACTCTAGAACATCATCAGATTCCTCCCCTGAGAACTGAGGAAAGACCTGTTGAGGATTTATCGTCCTAAAGAATTCAGAGTCATCTAAATCTGAGCTCGATGGTTGAGGCTTACCTGCATTCATCTTACAAACTTAAAATTTCCTTTTTCCACACTCTTTGATATTCCAACAAATGCCTGATTGCCTTATACGAATCAAAGACCAACTTATAGTGATTATTCCCTATTAACCTTAATTTTAGGGGGCCCTAATCACATCCTGTTGGCTGCACCATTGTTAAATCGATGTTTCTATATGATTTACTTTATGATTTATGCCTAATTTGTTGTTTACTTAAATCTATCCTTTCTTACCTAAAACCTTATACAATCAAAATCCTACCGGCTGCTCTATTGTTAAATATTTATCTTTCGTGATTTATTCTCTTTTATTCACTTACTTTAATCTTATTCTTATATCTAGGATTGTTTCCTCTTCGGATACTGGCAAATTTATATTTTGCTACTCCAGCCAGTATCCTATAGTAGAAAAGATCCTTACTCAGGGAGACAATACTAGATTCTTAGCTTTCTTACACATTATCTTATTTAAACTGCCATATAGATTTAGATTATTGAGGTCGTGACCTAAATCTATTATTACATTCACTCTCTAAATCCTTCCCGCCAAAATAGGTTCTATTTTTATGAGTGGTAAGTCGGAATCGTAATCAGGTTCAGGTAAATATGGCATGTTTATTGGAATATCTAAAACACAATACAAAATTCATACACTCAGTTATGCTCAATACTAAATAAAACTCGAATTAAGAGGTTAACACTTTCTAAATTAATTAAATCTTATAAAGCATGCTAAACACATTAACTGCATATTGGGATAGATAGCAAATGATATGAAGTTAAGCTAAATACCTTTCAGTAGTATTACTCGCAAGAGAACACTAACAAACATTCTAATGTTACTGAGATACTAAATTCTACTATTCTTATCGCATCAAGTTAATCCTATCACATACAAAATTACAAAAGATCTCTTCCAAACAATTCTTCTTACTCTCAAAGGAGATTAATTTTCCAAATAGAGACCGTCCACAGAGTTTTTAGAATACAGTTCTTAATTTCATATTCGTAAACAATCCTCTCTCTTTTCTAATGAACTTTCACACAAAATAGAGTAATTGCACCTTACCGAGCTTTTTCCGCGTCGTTCTGTACCACGTGTATGTCTGGATACTTCTCATCTATTGGCTGTCCATACGGCAACGTAGGGGGTTAGGCTATCTTATCTTCATTCCTTCTGCTGAAAACGGACTCAAATCTTTGCATTTCAGGAACAACTCGATGGGACTTTTCAGCAATGGCTTGATTCTGCTAAGACTGGAATTTTTTACCTTCAGCTTTGCATAGAATCCTACTTCATATTAAGAACGCTTGCAGTCCGACATCTTATCACAGACTTCATCCCCCCCCCTTACGCGAAACTGCCCGCTAACTTCCGAACAACCAAAACAGGAAAATGTTACGACCAGAGAGAGAGTATTCCAATACGAGCTCAACCCCTTATATTCTTCTATAGAGTGCCTTCTTTTCTCAGTCCCCTTTTTGCACACCGTCCTCATCTTTTCACCCCTTTGGGTTCATTCCTCACTTTTACGACATTGTTATACTTGGATTCACAGAATACATGGCAACGTACCACTCATAAAAATAGAACCTATTTTGACGGAAAGGATTTAGAGAGTGAATATAATAATAGATTTAGGTGACGACTGCAATAATCTAAATCTATATGGCAGTTAAATAAGATATTGTGTAAGAAAGCTAAGAATCTAGTATTGTCTCCCTGAGAAGGATCTTTTCTACTATAGGATACTGGTGGCGCAGCAAAATATAAATTTGCCAGTATCCGAAGAGGAAACAATCCTAGATATAAGAATAAGATTAAAGTAAGTGAATAAAAGAGAATAAATCACGAAAGATAAATATTTAACAATAGAACAGCCGGTAGGATTTTGATTGTATAAGATTTTAGGTAAGAAAGGATAGATTTAAGTAAATAACAAATTAGGCATAAATCATAAAGTAAATCATATAGAAACATCGATATAGCAACAAACATACTTTTAACAATTATGTTATGTATCACTGACATTCACCTTAATAAAGATTTGCCTTTTTAATGAATTTATAATTATTTACGCAGCATCTCTTTTAATTTGCACAATTTTTAAATGATCTCATTATGTTATGTATCACTGACATTCACCTTAATAAAGATTTGCCTTTTGAATGAATTCATAATACTCTTTGTCGTCCATTGATTATTTACAAAAATTAATGCAAAATGTCTTCTGGCATAAATATTTATGCCGAATTTTCCTACAGCGAAAATGTTTATGGCAAATTTTCCAGTCACGCCTGTAATACTGCGCAGTACTACTGATTTTAAAGTTTGAAGGTTTTTTCACTTTTTAAAGCAAGCATATGATATTGGATGTTTTTATGATCTAAAAGTTTAGTGAGTGTGCAGTAGTTGGCTGCCATATCTGATGGTATTCAGAACCCCTCGTCCATGTTCCTGGCTTTCATGAAATTTATGAAAGTACAGGTTTTGAGAGCTGTGGCCACTTCCATCTATTGTTCCTTTGCTTGCAGGAGGACAGATCTTTCCTTATATTGGTTTGTTTCTGCTTCCATGGAGGTTGCAGTTTCATTGGATGTTGATTCCTTGCATCATTTTTTTCCCTTTTGACTGCGCAGAACCTGTCTTACTCCTCAGCTGTTTCCTTAATTAAATATGATTCAGATTATGAGTACAAAGTCTGGGACTCTGGTCTGTTGTCGATGATCAGCGTATTTGTTGCCTTCTCAAGCTTATCCTGCAGTCATTTAGGCCATTTCATTTGCAAGAAGTCATAGAAACTTCTGAATTGTGCAAATGCTTGCTCGAATTCTAGGCTTCCCCACTGGGGATTGCCCATTTAAAGTTCGTAGAATAATCCTAAATTCTAAGTTAAGAGATTTAAAAAACAGAGAGAGAGAACTAGAATAAATCTAGTAACTAGCTGATACCCAAAGTCACTAAAGATAGTATGAATAATTGTCAATGAGTCACCTTGAGGATCCATCAGATCTTGCATTCACTGCAATTGAGATCTTTCAGATAAGATCTTATTGTGATCAGCAGATGATTCAACTTTGCAAGAGCACTGTCTAAATGGACGAGTGTGTGTGTGAGGATGTGTGTTATTTTATTTTAAGATAACATAAATAGATAACCAGTGGATAGGAGATGCCATACTCAGTAATGAAATATACAGAAGTGAAACCATTAATAGTGGGTATTAAAACTTGGAAAGTTGAGAAAGAAGTATGAAAATTTTCATTTTTCCAAAATACATAATTTTCTATATTTATTCTAAAATTGTAACATAAATGTTTATTGAAGATTTTCTCAGTTGTCACTGTGTCATATGACATCACTGGTTCTGTGCTTCAGAGCTTATCAGAATGAAGAAACCTACTAATCTATAGTTCTTCTTCTTCCCTCTTTTACCTTGTGGTGTCGAAGGTTTTCTATTCATTTAACCGCAACCGTACACAAGGATAAGGTGGTTAGCCCTATGCTTCCTGGTGTATCCTATGTCTGAGAAGCGTTGAGTTCTCAAGGCTGATTTGCCTGCTTTCAGGATGAAAACCCCCAGATAAACTGGGAAACAAAACCCTGCAGTCCATGCCCAAGACCAGCTAACTTGACTATGTCTGAGAAAGATCCTAAGCTCCTCATGTTAGTGATGGGACTCGAATCCAGGACACTCCTTTCCCAGGCATATAGTTGTGAAGCGCATAGTCACTTGACTAGCTGCACAGATTAATCTATAGTTAAATATATATGTAGATGTGAGTGTTTTGTTTTATTGACAGTTTTATTGATTTTGAATGTTTTTACCCTACATTTTATAACAGCATGGACAAAATGGTTTGGTGTTTTTCATGGAAGTGATTTAAGACATACTGTGTTAGAACTGAAGATGTGTATGAAAATTATCATATATCATTAATTAATAAATAAGTGGTCATGTGTCACTAATAACCTCTGAGTTTTTTCCTTCATGTCTCATTGATGAAACACACATATAAGTAGTTAACATATTTTTTCAATATTACTTAACACGGATAAAAATTGGTCATAGCATTAACAAAAGATTATAAATTGACCAAGTCCATGAATGAACAAACATGCATGTTTGATATATTTGTTGACTCAGGTTGATACCTGACCAGTGACATGCTTGTCCACCAAGTGAGCTAGCACAATTTTTTGAGCCCTGATTATTATATACTGTATATACTGTTTGTTTCCCTAATTTTTCCAACAATTCCCACATACATTATTTCAGATATTTGATTAAATGTTTTTCTTAACTCTCAAATCCAGTGTTGAAACTCATTGTCTTGTATAGTGCTAGGTTTATGTTTTAAGTTACCTCTCTCTCTCTCTCTCTGTATAAATGTATTCTGCTAGCTTCCCTACCCATTTTAGCCTTGTTTTTTTATTATCTGTTTCAATATTTAATTTGCTTTTTTAATTATCTTGTTTTTATATTTAATTTGCTGTTTCCATATTGAATTTGAATTGTAAAACTGGTACTTATTGTGTAGGTTCATAGTTGAAAATACCATTAATGCCTTTTGTTTTCTTGCCTAGTTCTCATAGGTTCATTATTCTATTTCTGATATTCATAACATATCTATTACAGAAGCAACTTAATTTGATGAAAGTCTATTTATAATTTATAGCAGATTTAAAAATTTAATGTCATCCACATACAGTAAAGGCCTTCACTTAATATCCCAATTTTGATATCAGGTTTGTTATTGCTTTCCTTTTTAATGTGATCAGTAATCATGATAATGATTCTTAACCCAAGTACTGTAGAGTCACTAAATTCTCATAGAATCTTTAAGGTTGAAATTTAAGCTACCATGACTCTGAACCTGAGTCACGGTAGCTTCAATGTTGAATATTATTAGATCTGTTGCTTATTTGGCAGATTTTTGATAGGGACATAATATGCAAAGTTTGAAATGTCAAATACAGTTAACGGAAGAACTGAAACACTAAAAAAAAAAAAAGAAAGAAAAAAGCTTTTTCTTCTTCCTCCTTCATTTTAGACATCTCAGTTGGTTGTATCCTTCAACCGATTTTTGATAATTTTAACTTTAATCTTTTTTTTTTTTTTTTGCATTGCTTAGGGGTCTCTGAAAATTTCATCATTATTTATATAGGTACTCCAATGAGCCAAACGACACCCATCAGGGGAGACCTATCATACATTTTCTTTATTCACTATTGGGGCACTCACAACCACCTCTGGCAATCCATTCCACTCATTCACTCATTTGTTAGCCTGGTTGGCCAAGTGGTTAGCATACCCACTCTCCAACCAACAAGTCACGGGTTTGAATCCCACTGTGGTCATGGATGTTTCATGATTGTCTTTAGGTGGGAGATGAATTTCATTGCCTGGTGTGAGACCATTGCCCCACTTAT
Source organism: Typopeltis vanoorti (assembly GCF_054136105.1). NCBI lineage: Eukaryota > Metazoa > Arthropoda > Arachnida > Uropygi > Thelyphonidae > Typopeltis > Typopeltis vanoorti. The sequence continues at coordinate 82,461,778 of NC_143568.1, forward strand.
TGGAGTCCTGAAGTGCCTGAAAAAGTTCCGTGTTTTCTCTAGAGCAGTGTTTCTCAACTTGGGGCATATGCCCCAAAGGAGGGCAATTTGAATATTTTGAGGGGCCATTAGAAAATGCACATGTACATATTTATATTATACTTTTTCAGAATTTGGCTGACTATTATGCTAGAGGGGGGCATCAAAATCTTTGAGACGTTGAGATGGAGCATCAAAATATTTGAGGCGTTGATGTGGGGCATGATCCAAAAAAGGTTGAGAAACACTACTCTAGGACATAGTTTCCAGACTATATAAAATAAATTAAAATATGTATACAGTCAGTCATACCCCGACTTGCGCGAATCCGGAGTTACGCGGTTTCTTATATGTACATATTCCCGTCATGCCTCACCACTAGTCGTATTTTTCCGGTGCCGGCCACGTTCACCACTGTTGCACATGCTATGAACAAGCACTGACGTGTTTCGTGCGGTCTCCATTCATACATGATTTTTATAGTCTACAAACCCTGCGATTGTTTAATGTTATGTTCTTGATAAAAATTTTATCACATAAAAAATAATAATGTCACCCAAAAGAACCAAGTTTGATTCTTCTGTAGCTAGCAAGAAAAGAAAAACATTCAAAGCATACTACACACGGCATTCGTTTGCAACTCTGAATGAAGCTATGAGGCAAAATGAGCAACTATCTGTTAAAGAGTTTTGGAAACGGTTTAATGTTTTAGATGCTGTAAGGATTATCGGAGATTCTTGGGGTGTCTCCGATATCAGAGACACCCTTCAGTAGCGAAGAGACTGAAACCTCAGATCCAGTTTTACCAGAAAAGCACATGACAATTGCAAAATTAACAGAAGGTCTCAGCTTAATTAAGAAAGGTTTACAGATTTTGGAGGACATAGATTCTAACGAGAACAAATTGTAGCCACAAGGCAAGGAATAAAAAAATCACTGGCTTGCTATGAAGAAATTTTGCGTGACAAGAAAAAGACATTATGCCATCAGACGAATCTATTAGATTTTATGAAACCATCGACATCGAAATAACTTTCTTTTTTTATGTACGAAAAACTACAATTATGATTATATTTCTTAAAAAATATAGGTGTTTTTGTAAACCTTTGGTCCCAGTTGTATGTTTGTATATATAAATTACATGCAAAATTATACCCCGAGTTATGCGAATTCGACTTACGCGCTTTTTGTTGGTCCCACCTAGTGCGTAACTTTGGGGTTTCACTGTAATTGATAAAAATGGCAAAAAAAAAAAAAAAAAATCCTTAGCTCACCCATGGTACAAAATATACTATAGGTTTATAATAACCTTTCATGAGTGGGAACCACACATTTAAAAAAAAAAAAAACTTTCTAAGTAAGAACCTGGTCCACACACCCTTACTAACCACATTCATCCTACAAGATATCTACTTATCAACTGTTGCTATGCATCACTGACAAACAACTGAATTTCTTCTGCTACATAATAAATGTACAAATTAAAGAGTAGTTGTCCTAGTACAGATCCCTGGGGCACTCCAATATGCATCCTCATTTGCCCTGATTCCATTCCATCATACACCACACTCTGATGTCTGTCAGCCCTCTCCCCCATTCATGCCACCAACCTCATATCCATTCCCATTTGCTCCAACTTATATAATAATTTTCCATGCAGTATTCTCTGTCAAATGCTTTTGTGAAGTCCAGCAGTATCATAGCGTAACCCTTTTTTTATCCAATTCTGTTGTCACCTTATTATAAAATGTGAATAAATTACTGAGACAGGACCTCCCTTTTACAAAATCATTTTGTCCCTATCATATTTCTATCCACCCATTCCTGAATTTTACTTTTAACCAATACTTCTGAAATATTAATTGGTCTATAATTTGCTGCTTCTGTCTTGGAACCACCTTTTTGTAATAGAACTATATTAACCTCTTTCCACTCCTTTGGAACCCTGACAGTGCCTCTGCTTTGTCAGGGGCATTGCCCAGTCTTGTAACACACGAGCTGACATACCATCCAGGCCCACTGCTGAATCCACATTAATATTTTTCAATATACTGAGTACCTCCAGTTCATCTACCTCAGTTCTCACATCAGTCTCCATCATGTCAGTAACTGCTCAGTCATTACCCTGATGATGCACCCTTGCATAGTGATAACTTAGTTACTGAACTATTTTTTCTGCTTCTGTCACTTTTCTACCATTGGCACTTAATAAAGTTATCTTTCCATAATCATTCTTTCTCTTATTTGCTACATAGTGAAAAAAAAAATCCTTTGGATTTACTTTTGCCTTCTTAGCTAATTTTCTCTCAAAATATGATTTAGTCTTCCTTACCATGCTTGTAACAAGGACCATTGTTTCCTTTATCAGCTGCCCTTTCCAATGACAAAAAATTCCATGTCTCTTTTCTACTGTTTCTTCTGTATAACCTTAGGCACAAATAATTCTTATTGCCAGTTTACCATTTTGATATTTTCCATCATGTTCTGCTTGCAATTGGCTCACATTCAAAAATCTCATGTTTATTGTTAAATGATATTGACACTTCCTTCTCCTAATTCCAGGTGTTTGAATAAAACATCTCATATTGTTATTTAGAAGGATCTCAGCTGATGTGGTCTTCTGGTCTTTTTGGTTTTAGTAACACTAATTATGTGGAACTTGATATTTCTCAAATTTTTACGGCAGCTTTCATTAATCACGTGACACCCTAATGTCATGATATCTCATTATGTTGCACCATCATAATTTTGTTTCATTTAATATACATTGCAGTTAAGTGTGCTTCAAAATCATCTGTCCTCATTTTTTTTCAGCATCCAGATGAATATGGTAAACGGGCACACCATAGAATGATGGGATTGGATCAGAAGCCCATTTGGTTATCTACATTCCATATAGACTATATGGAGATCTTCCTGTTATCAAGCTTCGATCTTTAAGCATACTTAGTTTAACCATGATCAAACTAATAATAGAAAAACAGTTTATATTCATTAATGTAAGATATTTAATTACTCAAATTTGTACAGTGTAGTTTCATGTCAGAATGTTGTCCCTTTAAAACTTCCAAGACAATTGCAATTCCCTCCCCAGCCAAATGTAATCCATAATAACACTGTTGCCATCCCCCTACATATCTAGTACGATTTTTTTGCATTTTAAACAATGCAAAAAAATCCTTAAGAACATGATTTAAATATTACATTTTCAGTTGCTTATCTCCCTTATTTTCATTCTTCCTAAAAATTATTTCCATCCCATGTCTTTTTTCTGAAATTTGCAAGATATCGTGCGCCTACAGCCTTGTTATGTTTGGGTCATATGAGATCAGGTAGATCTGTCACTCATCATCATCAAATTCCTGATATATACCCTCAAGGAGTGTACAGGATATGATATTACTACATGAAAAATTTACCTCATTACCAACTTCTTATCTACAATTTTCCTCCAAATCAATCTGTTACCTGTCAAGACTCCATTATTATCAGATCTTATATTTCTGTCCTGTAAGGCACCTTTTACTGTATCAATCCACCTATATCTTGGTCTTTCTCTGAGTCTTTTTCCTGCCAGCCTGGTAGAGAACACTTGTTTTGCTAATCTTTCCTCTCCCATTCTGTTTAAGTGACCATACTACCTGAGATTAGCTCTGCTAATGCATTCCTGGATGCTGACAACGTCAAGTTTTTCCTAATATCCTCGTTTTTAATATGATGTTGCTATTGATGCCATCTGTTCATGCCCCTAATCTTTCTCAGGACTCTCATATCTGTAGTTGGAATAGCTTTGGTCTCTAGTCTTTGGTCAAGTGTTTTACTTCTGACCCCAGCTTTAAGATCCATGAGTTAAAATTGGTTTGAACACTGTCTTGTATATACAGCTAATTTAGTGTTTTGGCTAATTTCTCTCTTATTCCTTATAAATTCATTTGACTTCCTACCATACCAGCTTTGTTGATTCTGTTGTCTATTTCCATATTTAATTTACCATCTTCACTAAAAATCGTGCCCAAATAGTTGAAATGTTTTACTTGTTCTATAGGTTCTCCATTCACAACGCAGTTGATATTTTCAATGTTTTTGCCTATTTTCATTATCTTTGTCTTTTTAATGATGACCTTCATACCATATCTGTTACAACAGTTATTCAGTTTAGTCAGGGAATCTGGCAGACTTGTAGTGGACTAATTTAGAAGTATAACATCATCCACATAAAGCAAAGAGCTGAGATTAACACCTCCAATTTTGATATCAGTTTAATACCACTTTCCTTCATAATGTGATCCATATAGATAATGAATAAGAGACAGGATAACGCACATTCTTGTCTGACACTAGATTTAACATTAAACATCTTCCTGTACTTCCTTCAATTCTAACTGCTGACTTACAACTCAAACAGAGATTAAGTATTGCTTGATATAATGTTCCATTAATACCATATAACTGTAGCGTTTTGAATATCTTCTCTCTTGGCACCTTGTCATATGCCTTTTCCAGATCTTCAAAACTTAAATACAGATCTTTGTTATATTCCCGTGATTTCTCAACTATCTGTCATAAAGTGAAAATCTGATCCTGACAGCCTCTATTTGGCCTGAATCCAGCTTGTTCTTCACCAAGCTTCTCTTCCACAGTCCTTCTCAACCGTTTCTGAAGTATACTTGCATAAATCTTACCAGGAAATTTCTTTATTTACTCAGTAAAGAAATACCTCTGTAATTCTCACATTCAGTTTTATTTCTCTTTTAATATATGGGTACTATGAGAGCTCTACTCCAATCATCTGGAATTGGTGTCTTCTGAACTTTTCAGTGCAGCTGCTGTAAGACTTTTATACTTCCATACTTGGGCATTTCTGGTCAGATATCATCTACTCTTCCTGCCTTTCCACATTTCATGATGGCTTTTTATACTTCAAGTATGGATATGTATTGCTGGCTGCATACCTGGTTAGTGTTTTTTACCACTGTGCTGTCATCACTGCTGTTTCATTTAGCAATTTTTCGAATAATTACTCCACACTTGAAGGATATCTTTTTCTTCTGTTTTCATGTCAACATTATCGTCTCTAATTCCTTTTATATTCCTCCATTTCAGAGTTTCTTCAATAACCTTCAGAATATCTAGCCACCTTCTTGATATTATTTTCCATGTTCTTGCCAAAGTCCTCCCATGACTTTTGTTTAGCCAGTTTTACACAGTGTTTAGCTTTCTTACACTTGTCTCTGTATTCTCTAAGAGCACAAGTTGACTTATTTGCCAGGAACTTTTGATATGCTTTCTTCTTTTCCTTCACTGCCTCTTTAACTTCCTGTGTCCACCATGGAGTTCTGATTTTTCTATCCTTGCAGACAACCTCACCACATACCTCTCTGGCTGAATCAATTAATGTTTTCTTCAGAGCTTGCCACTGAATCTCCAAGGTTTGGTTTCTGTTCTCAAACTCCCATTTTTTCTTCAATCATGTTTGTGCATTTTAGTCTACAATTCACATCTGAGAGCCACTCAACTTTTATTCACTTTAAAATCTTCTTACATATTCTTCTTTTCAATATGAAATTCAATTTTATCTTGCTCAAGACTAAATGGTGATCTCAATTTCAAATCATCTGTACACTCTGGTGTCCTACACCAGGGAGAAAACATCACTATCAACAATAACATAGTCAATGAGACTTTTCTTATTCCTTGCCTCTTTTCTCCATGTGAATTTGTGCACACTCTTTATGTTGGAACATTGTGTTAGTAATAACCAGTCCATGTCCTGAGCATAAATCCAACAGGTATTTGCCATTATTTATTAGCTTTGCTCTTTTCTCCAAATTTTACCAAAATATTTTTATGTCTGACAATCATTTCCTACTCTACTATTTAGATCCAACAAGGACCAACTTTTCCTTTTTCATTGTGTCAGTTTCTTTTTTTCCGAAGCCTCAAAAAAATACTCCACTTCTACTTTAGTAGAACCTTCTGTGGGACCATAGGCACAAATAAGTCTCATTGTCCAGTTCCCCATTCTAATATTTGCCCACATCACTCTACTTGAGGCTGCCTGCCATTGAAAAAAATAGACTCATATTTAGTGTTGAATACTATGGCTAGTCCTGCTTTTTCTTGATTGTCATTGCCTGAATATAACATTTTGTATTTATTGCTCAGAAACAGCTCACCAGTTTTTGCATTTTTTGTTACAGTCACCCCTATTATGTCGATTTGGTACTTATCCAATTCCTCAGCCAGCTCCATTTGTTTGCTATTCAGGCTTCTTATGTTGATAGTACCGATCTTTGACTGTGGTGATGTTGAGATGGGATGGGTTTTAGGATTTTTCCAGTAGCTGACTTTTCGCTGGTTCCATGGCAAAAACAATGGGGCTTTGTTTAACCAGATGATGCCCTCATTCCGCATGAAATTCCTTATATTGTACCATCATTTAATATTTTGTTTTAAGCCAGTAAGAATACAATTTGATCGGCTAAATCCCAAATTGCCAGCCCATCCCCGTTCGTTCAGTATATTGGTAGATACCTAACAGGGTTCACCTCAAAGGTGAGTATTGGACAATAGGTCAGAAGCCCTGGTCAGTTCTCCACATTCCTTTTAAGGCTATGTGGAGGTCTCTTCAGTTATTTAGCTTTGACCCTTAAAGCACCCCTTAGATCTGTCACTACTTGTAGAAAAGAACATATAAAGGTTAGATATAGGTGATTTCAAATAGTGTAGACCATTGCATTGATATAATAGGGGAAAAAAATAGTCACTATCGACAAACGTAAATTCAAAGTACAGGCTTCCCAGAATTGCTAAATATTTGGGAATTTTTTTTTTTTTGGTGTGCAAATTACTACCAGATAGCTAAGCATCATCTGAGTTTTATGGAACAAAACAAGCAACACATTCCTATATATGCTGATTCTGTTCATTAAATAACAAGACCGTTCCATCTACTTAAATTCAGTGTTCACTTATGCCAAAAAATATATATAGCATAATGCTATATCAAGATGATCCCTAGTAATAGAACCATTTGAATACGCTACTTTGCTATATTCTCTGTGCTTCCTTTGCTCCTGTCCCTCCCTCAACTGTTAAGTTTAATAATTATTAAAAAGACATTTTGTGCTGGATATCATAAAATTAAATGCATCAAATGCATATAAAGAATATCACTAGAAGTTTTACTTTATAATAATAGTTTAAAGAATAAGGAATAATAGTTTAAAAAACAATCACTGGGATTATTTCATAGTGGACAAGTTACACATTTTTTATCTATAATAATTTGCTAGTAAGCAATAATTTTCAGCTAGTTTTGATTATACCCCATCATATATTATGAATATATCCTTTTTTTTCCCCCACCTTTCAGAAAAGAATTAACATAAATACAGAAAACAGGAAAATGACTATCTCTCCCATTGTCAAGCCAGACAGTGGAATTGTTTCTTTCATGAAGAATGAAAACAATTTAAAAAGGAAGCATTCATATCAAAATTACCCATCAAAAACCAAGAAGATAAAACTGTTCGAAATGAAAAAGAAAGAGAGGAAAAGGTTTCGTCAGAAAGCAGAGGACAAATTCTTTGAAGTAGGAATGAAATCAAAACTTATTTGGGAAGATCTAAGAAGGTATATAGTTTTCGTCCTGCATTTAGATTTAATTTTTTTTTAAATATAAACTTAGGAATTTTTAAAATATAAAGTTAAATATGTAAATGATATAGGAATGAAATCAAAACTCATTTGGGAAGATCTAAGAAGGTATATAGTTATCTTTTTACATTTATATTTAATTTTTTTTAATATAAACTTAGGAATTTAAAAAAAAAAAAAATATATATATATATAAATGATGTTTGAATGAAATCAAAACTCATTTGAGAAGATCTAAGAAGATTTATAGTTGTCTTCTTAAATCTATATTTTAAAATGAATGCTCATGAAAAAGCAATAACAGCAAATTTTCTTAATTTCCTTTTTTTCACTTGGACATCCTTTAGTATAATCTTTATTTTGGTAACTTTTTTCCTGAAATGTGCCTGATATCAAGGAAATTCTATTTGCAAAGTGGTGATATTCACAAGGGGAATGACACTTAAGATTTTATATTTATTTATTCTAAAAATGCCTGCCCTAAGAGGCTTTTCATTTAAGTGAAGATGTCAAGATTACAATATACCAATGGCAGGGTAATGTTTCCCAATTTCATCAGCTTTTAAGTTACTCAGCAGATTCTGCCATATGACTGTGCATTGTTGTAGCATAAATGCAGTGAGTAGAATTCTATTGTTCAGTTCTAGTTGTGGTTGAGTAGAAATTATGATGATGCCATCCTTGATTACATTAACGAGATAAGTATAGCAATGCTATTTCAAAACATAGACATGTTATTAAAAAGATAAATGTGACAATGCTATTATGACATTAAGTATGACCATTACTATTATTTTCAAGAAATAGCAACACACAGACATAATTAATTTCTAATTGAAGTTGGGAGTGCGAAAAAAAAACCATTTTTTTTATTAGTAATTGTTGCTAATATTTTGCATTTTAAGAATTACATTACAAGAGCAATTATATATATCTTTTCTCCACATTATTTTGTGGATGCCAGTTCACTTGAAGAGAAGATACAAGAAATAGGAAAAGCCTCATTGACTGTGTCTGTTGACACAGTTGTCCTCATCTTGAGTCAGGGTACAAAAATGTACAGAGGATTTGAAATTGCTTGTAACTATCACTTTGTGCTAAGTAGGATTAAAATGAACATCCCATCAAAAAGAACAGGATGTTAGAAAGGTGAGTAGCATTCACAGGTAGACTGTACTCAACTATACAAATATTATTTTAAAAAAAAGCTTGAAAACAAGAACTAAACCATGGAGTCTCAGTTGCAAACTCCAAAAAAACATTGATCATCAGCTAGAGAGGCATGTGGCAAAGTTGTCTGCAAGGATGAAAAAGTACTAGGAAAACCATGATGGACACAGGATGTTAAAGATGCAGTCATAGAAAACAGTAGCTAAACAAAAGTCATGGGAAGACTTTGGTAAAAATATAAAAGATAAATATCAGGAAGGTGACAAAATATTCTGAAGGTTATTGAAAAGCTTATTGAAAGAGTACTGTAAAAGGAATCAAAGATGATAAAGGTGACATGAAAACTGAAGATCTAGAGTAATTACTTTGAAAATTGTTAAATGAAGCAAACAATGACACGACAGTAGTAGAAAACTTTTAAGAGGAATTGCCAACCTGGTTGGCCTAGTGGTTATCATATCCACTCTTCAACCAGTAGGTCGTGGGTTCATATCCCACCATGGGAATGGATGTTTGTGATTGTCTTTAGCTGGAAGATAAATTTCATCGCCTCGTGTGAGACCACTGCCCCACTTATTAGAGTTATTTTAGAGGCCTGAAGCAGCTTGAAAAAGTTCCATCTTTGGTCACTAGAGCAGGGTTTTCAGAATATGTAAAAATAAATAAAAATACAAAAAAAATTATAACAGTTAATAAAATGGTGGTGGTGGGGGGGATTCTTAATCCAGTCACTGCTAATGTACAATAAGACTGTAACCTTTCATGAGTGAGAATTACATAAAATAGAGGTACATATCAGTGTTTGGGGTAGAAAAAGCCATTAAAAACTTAAAATGTGAAAAGGCAGCTGGAGTAGATATTAGACCAGAAATGTTCATTTATGAAGGTATAAAAGTTTTGCAGTGGCTAAAGTTTCATAATTCACAGGGCCTGGTCAGAAAGTTGAATTCCAGGTGACTGGAGCAAATCTCTCATAGTTCCTACTTATAAAAAAGGGAATAAAGCTGAATATGAGAATTACAGAGGAATTTCTCTACTAAGGATTCCAGGTAAGATATATACAAACATACTTGAAAAGAGGCTGAGAAAAACTGTGGAAAAGAAACGGGGAGAAGAACAAGTTGGGGTCATGCCAAATAGAGGTTGTCAAGATCAGATTTTCACTTTATGACAAATAGTTGAGAATTCTTGAGAATATGAAAAGGATCTGTTCTTAAGTTTTGTAAATCTGGAAAAGGCATATAACTAGGTTCCCAGAGAAAAGCTTTTCAAAACACTTCAATTACTTGAGGTAAATGGAATGTTATATAGAACAGTACTTAGTCTATATTAGTTGTAGTCAACAGTTAGAACTGAAGAAAATATAGAAGATGGCTTGATGTAAAATCAGAGATAAGACAAGGACTCAGGTTACCTCCAGTCTTTTTCATCATCTATGTGAAAGAAAGTGGCATTAAACCTGATATTAGAATTAGAAATATTTAACTTAGCTCTTTGCTTTATGCAGATGATGTACTCCTAAACAAATCCAGTGCAAGTCTCCAGGATTATCTAACTAAATTTTATAATAGCTGTAACAAATTTGACATGAAGATCAACAGTTAAAATACCAAAACTATGAAAAGATGGCAGGAACATAGAAAACTGGCTGCATTCTTGATGGGGAACCTATAGAACAAGTAAAATGTTTCAGCTGTTTATTTTTAGTGAAGATGGCCAATTAAATTTGGAAATAGACATCAGAATAAGCAAAGCTGCTATGTTGGGGAGCTATTTGAATAAATTTATATGAAATAAGAGAGAAATTAGCTAAGATCCTCTCAGCCAGCATTGTACAAGACTGTGTTCAAACCAGTTTTAAGTTATGGATCTGAGACCATGTGGAAAGGCTTATGTGTTCGTCATACATGTTGATCAGATTTTAACAATATAGATGCGAACACAGATTGATAAGAAAATAACTATTTATTGACTTAATTTCTAATATTTTCACTTGTATTCTATCCAGCATCTTCAGGGCACACAAACAAAGTTTGTTACAGTAGCAAGACAACCACAGTCCAGTATAACAGTGGGACTAATATAAGCAATTGTAGCATGCAACACAAAGACTAAAGTCCTAATTAGTTGCCATCTAAGTTGAGAAAAAAAAAAAAAAAAATGGGAGAGAAAGCAGGTATTAATAAATTTAGTTTAATCCTTTATCCAAGTGTGAGCAAACAAAGTTTGCGCCTGAAAGTATCTTCAGGACTGGGTTAAGGTGGTACACAACCAGGGCAACTCGTTGCAAGCTTTGGACCTGGTGTTGTACCCTGGTGTTGTACCACCTTAACCCAGTCCTGAAGATACTTTCAGGCGCAAACTTTGTTTGCTCACACTTGGATAAAGGATTAAACTAAATTTATTATACTCTAACCAAGTGGAAAATAAACTTTCAACATCTTTCTCTAAATCCAGAGTAATTTATTAAAAAAGGGTGGCACACCAATTGGCAATTCTTATAGGTGGAGATGACCTGCTAATGCTTCTGCCTGATATCTCGACTTGGGCCTGGCTCCCACTGAAGAGACCTCAATAAAGGTCGAAACCGGTCTGGGTAGTGGCCCTTCCCTTAATGCATAACAATAGACATATCCGCAAGGAGATGTGTTTTGCATTATAGGAGATACTAGGATAGGAGTGTTGGTAGCTTGCTCCACCTTTGCAACGAGTTGCCCCGGTTGTGTACCACCTTAACCCAGTCCTGAAGATACTTTCAGGCGCAAACTTTGTTTGCTCACACTTGGATAAAGGATTAAACTAAATTTATTATACTCTAACCAAGTGGAAAATAAACTTTCAACATCTTTCTCTAAATCCAGAGTAATTTATTAAAAAAGGGTGGCACACCAATTGGCAATTCTTATAGGTGGAGATGACCTGCTAATGCTTCTGCCTGATATCTCGACTTGGGCCTGGCTCCCACTGAAGAGACCTCAATAAAGGTCGAAACCGGTCTGGGTAGTGGCCCTTCCCTTAATGCATAACAATAGACATATCCGCAAGGAGATGTGTTTTGCATTATAGGAGATACTAGGATAGGAGTGTTGGTAGCTTGCTCCACCTTTGCAACGAGTTGCCCTGGTTGTGTACCACCTTAACCCAGTCCTGAAGATACTTTCAGGCGCAAACTTTGTTTGCTCACACTTGGATAAAGGATTAAACTAAATTTATTATACTCTAACCAAGTGGAAAATAAACTTTCAACAAAGCAGGTATTAATTTGGTTTTAGGATGACTGTCTCCCAAATCTTTGGTAGATTTATACAGCCATACGTGTTGAGGTTTGGAGTATGTTTCAAAGCTTCTGTGAAGCACTTTTGTTTTTTTCCAATCGATCCTGTGTGCAGGGGTATCCAAAACATGGTCTGCTAGACCCGACTTACCATAGTGAAATTGCCAGATATATTTTTTGTGTTCACTGAGGCAGATGTCCACAGTTCTTCCTGTCTCTCCATAGTATGCTCGATGACATGAACAGGGCACTTCATAGACTCCTGGATGTGATAAATGAATCTGTCCTTAGGTGAATGGATGAGAGTTGCCAATTTCACATAAGGTTTAAATACGGTGTATAGTTGGTGTTTGTTAAGCACCAACTATTCTAGATATCTTTTCAGATGTGCCTGTAATGTATGGGATGGTGACAGTTTTGTTGTAGTCTGAAAAGATATCTATAGTGCTTAACAAACACCAACTATGCACTGTTATTTAAACCTTATGTGAAATTGGCAGCTCTCATCCATTCACCTAAGGATTCTCTCCTTTATCACATCCAGGAGTCCATGAAGTGCCCTGTTCATGTCATCGAGCCTACTATGGACAGACAGGAAGAACTGTGGACATTTGCCTCAATGAACACAAAAAATATATCCGCCACTTTTGCTATGGCAAGTCGGGTCTAGCAGACCATGCTTTGGATACCCCCTGCACACAGGCATCGATTGAAAAGGAAAAAAAATGCTGCACAGAAGCTTTTACAAGTCAGAGAGGTTGTTCCTTGAATCAACAGAAGCCTTCAAACCAAACCTCAACAAGTATGGTTGTATAAATCTACCAAAGATTTGGGAGACAGTCATCCTAAGACCAAATTAATACCTGCTTTCTCTCTCGTTTTTTTTTTTTTTTTCCAACTTAGATGATGCCTAATTAGGACTTTAGTCTTTGTGTTACATGCTACAATTGCTCATGCTAGTCCCACTGTTATACCGGATTGTGGTTGTCTTGCTACTGTAAAAAACTTTGTTTGTGTGCTCTGAAGATGCTGGATAGAATGCCAGCGAAATATTAGCAATTAAGTCAATAAATAGTTATTTTCTTATCAATCTATACTGTTAAAATCCACTCAACACAAGGATCTGAGAGTTAGGTTAGAAATTAAGCACTTGATCAAAGACTAGACACCACAGATATGAGAGTTGTGACAAAATTAGGGGAGTGAACAGATGGCATCACTGGCAGAATGATATTAAAATGAAGATATTAGAAAGGATCATTACATTGTTAGCATTCAAGAATGAATGACCAGAGCTAATCTAACCTGATTTAACCACTTAAATAGAATGGGTAAAGAAATGTTAGCATAACAGATGTTTGATGCCAAGATGTGACAGGAAAGATCATGATCTAGGTATATTAATTGAGTAAAGTAGTACCTTTGAAACATGAAATGTACAACAATATTGGAGTGCTGACAAGTAATAGACTAATTTGGAGGAAAATTGTTGATAGGAGGTAATAATAATAATGTAAACTTAATCATATAGTACTATCATAGTGGCCCTGAAAACCCCTTCAGGATACATATCAGGAAATTGATGACGGAGGTGGGCAATCTTGTTATTCAGTGTTGCATTACATAGAAAGAGGTTTGTTGATAATATGAAATTATCTCACAGCAGATACTTTAGATTGAATCTAACAATCCATCATGACTGGCAATGATGATTAATAGAATAACAAAATTCAAAATGTAGAACTCACTACAATAGATTTCACACTTCTGGCAAGAAAAATGAAGTAGAAATAGCATCCAGCTAGTTTAGGCATGAACAGACATGGCATAATGTAGTCATAGATATGATGAGAAATGAACTAGAAATAGCATCCAACTAATTTGATATAATGTGTTTATATTTCATACTTTTACTAAGGAGAGAAAGTCATTCCAATTTAGATTGGATTGATCAAGTATGGCCTTGGACCATGCTTTAAAATAAATGTTTGTATTTAAAATGTCTTCTATGGATAGATGACGCTTCTTTATTGGGCTGAATGACAGGCTAAATTATTTTAAATATATCTACCAGCGAAGTTTGCTTTGTGTTAGAAGTAGTTAATTCCTTGAGAGAGGCTGTCTCATGGTCTCATTCAGCATGGAGCCCACATGGGACTTTGAATCATTTGGTCACATTATTATTATTGTACCATTATCTCGAAGGAGTCAGAAGACTCATTCATGGGAAACCTACGCTGACCATTATACACACAGTACCTATGATACTCTCCTTAAACTCATTTTCTGTCAAGGCACAACTAATTCTGGCAATCCATTCTACTCATTCACCATTCTCCAAGCAAAAAAAATCTAGTCTGCATGCCCTTACTAACCACAATCTTACATAACTTGCCAGAACTAGAAAACTAGGCTTTCTCCTAGTTCTCTCTTTATTTGTCTTGTATTAAAAAGTTTCCTTTGTGTCATCAGAAAGGAGGGTTTCCCCTCTTGTTTATGTACCATCAGTATGATACACATCATATAACCTTTTCAGCCCAAAGTGCATGACTTTTCATTTTGCAAAATTAAATTGATAAACATTATCCTTCACCCACAATGCCAATTTATTTAAATCGTGCTGCAGGATATAGATATCTACATCACCTTTATCAACTATTGACATAGTTACAACTGAATATCCCCCTTGAATTATTCTCTATATCATTAATATACAAATTAAAGGAATAGTATTGGTTGCTGAATGGGAAGAATATCGAAAGTGCATGGGAAGCATTTAAAAAATACTTAAATTATGCAATATCAGAATGTGTCCCAAGAGCGTGAAGAATAAATAGGATAGAAGTCAAATGGATGTGTAATCTTATTAAGCAAGAGATTCGTAATAGACAGATGATGTCCATTATGAAAATTATAAGCAGTAGGCCACAAGAGTAACAGCTGTTGTACAGAAAGCAAAGTCTGAGTATGAACAGTAGGGTCTGATTCTGCAAGCTAACGACAACCCACAAGAATTCTATTGATATGCTGCAAATAAAAGAAAGAATGAATATGAAAGTGTTATATTCATTTTCATATGAAAATGAATATAACACTTCTGAATTCAGACAGTGTGTGTGTGTGGGGGGGGAACAGATGCAGAAGAGGTTGTTCAACTAATGAGTGCCCATTTTGCTAAAAGCTATCAACCTGGTGTATGTAACATTGATTTCACTGCTACCTCTTCACTGAATGAAGAAACTCAGGTGTATGAAGAGGAGATATTAGGGTTGAGCCCTCCTAATGAGGGATTAAGTATGTATTTTATGACTGTAGATTTGTGTGTGTTTATGGTTTGCCTGTTCTCTAGGGGATGGAAAATCCAAGTTTCCAGGTAAAAAAACTCCTCTCCTTATGAGACCGGCTAACTTACCTTTAGTCAAAAGAGACCAGATAAGTTTCTTCTCTTTTTGGATATGAATCGAACCCAGGTCTTTCCAACCAAAGGGCTGAGCTATGGAGCCTCTATTAGAGCTTTTGCACAACTGAATAAGAATTCAGCAATAGGGACTGATGGGATATCAGCATGGGTGCTAAAAGAGTGTTCAGCTGAACTGGCTATTCCTTTGACAAAGCTATATAATTTGAGTCCCAGAGCAGGGAAGATTCCACAGGAATGGAAAGAATGTATGGTTATCCTATTGCACAAGGGTGATACAAAGATACTCAGGTGATGGTGACAAAATCTTCGCCATCACCTGAGTATCTCAGGTGATGGTGAAGATTTTGGAAAAATTGGTTGACTCGTATTCAGATATGGGTTGACAGTGAATCTCTACTTTGCAGTGAACAACATGGGTTGAAGGGAAGATCATCTTTTAGCAATTTGCTCAAATTCTGTAATAAGGCTACCATTGAACTAGACAACAGGAATGGATGCACCTTGATACTTTTGGATTTTGCTAAGGCTTTTGACACAATACAGCATGGAAGACGGTTGCATAAATTGGAGAATATGGGTTTGGGTTATAAAATATTAGCTTGGATAAGAGGATGGCTGACTGACAGATATCAAAAAGTGGTATAGGGAGGGGATGTGAATGCAAGGTAACTAGTGGTGTACCACAAGGATCAGTCCTTGGTCCACTGTTATTCAATCTGTACATTAATGATATTGGGAAGGATTTGACAGGTGACATACAGCTATTTGCTGATGATGATGATGCAAAGATAGGTTAGGGTAATCAGGAATGCTACTTGTAATATTTGCAGAATGAGTTGAATAGATTGAAATTTTGGGCATGGGAAAATGGATGTCAGTTCAATGTTAGTAAATGCAAAGTCATGCACTTTGGTGTGATTAGATATCCAATGGCATATTATATTGGTGGGATTATGCTGGAAGAAACTGATCAGGCTATGGAACTTGGAGTGTTAGTAGATAGCAAGTTGAAGTTCAGGGGCCATGTACCGAAGATTGCAAATACAATTCAAGAGATAATTGCAATGCTGAAACAAACTTTCACATGTAAAGATAAGGATGTCTTTTTGCCTCTTTACAAGGTTTTGATAAGACCTCACTTGGTCTGTTGTGCTCAGGGTTGGTCTCCTGGTTTCCATTGACCATAATGATCTGATTGTAGAGCCAGTATAGTGATAGAGAGAATCATGGTTTTTAGCACAGAGGACAATTATACAGTGTTGTGATTCAAATATTTCTTGATTGATTTGCATCTTTGCGAGTCTGAAAAAGTTTGGCAATTTCTGGCACTGGTGAAAATGATTTTATGTGGTTCCTTGATCTGGTTAATATTGAATTGAAAAAGTTAATAGAATTATCTTGCTGATACTCATACTTTTTTTTTTTTTTTTTATTCTACTAAAATTGTAAGTGAAGTTGATGAGGACAACACACTGTTTTTTCCCTCAGTGTACAGGACATCATCGCATATTGGCCATAGAATATAAATCCAGGAGAAGGGGGGGAAGCAATATATTTGACTTCAAATGAGTCAAAAATAACTTAGCAAGCTGACTGTTATAAAAGAAGTTATTTTTGAATTTAAAAAAATTAACAGAGATAACCAAATCTATCAAGGATAGAATGTCAGAGAGAATTAATCCAGTATATGAATTTAAAATTGAATTATTTTAGAGTAAGGTGTGGATAATGTTCAGTTTTTTGAAGATGTCAATATTAGGATATGGAGAGGTTTCATTAGAGGATGTTAAAATATCATGTGAAGATGATGTCAAATCTCATATATGTCCAAAGAGATAATCACTGTTTTCTTGCATAAATCTGAAGTTGAGCAATATGGATTTTAGTACAGTAGATACGATTTTAGATAAAGGTGGTATGGTAGTATTTTTGTATAAAATGAAACTGAAATTACAACTTTGTAACCTCTGGGTTACAAAGTATATTATACTTGACATGAAATTGCATTTTATCTTCCTAGGTCTGGCTTCCACTGATGAGACCTCAGTAATGGTTGAAATTGGCCTGGGTAATTTTCCATATTTTTGCATTGTCAGATACTGAGGCAGTTGATGTGAAGTTAATGGGCCTCTATGTACAAGTAGACTAGTCAGGCACATGATTAGATTAGTCACTTGCAAAGTTTATTTGTTTGCACTTGAGCAAAGTATTAAAACAAAAATATTTGTCAAGTATGATTATGCTTTATAACCCAACAATAAAACTTTGCCAAAAAGTTAGGGAAATTCTTATCCTAAGCATCTTTAATTCTTATTATTATTACAGATGTTTAAGATAAAAAGTCAAAAGCATAAGACTTTTACCTTCCGCTAATGTCAGGATGAAACCACACTTCATTCACATTTTTCTGTGGTGTGCTCATTATGGAACTGCTTGTACAGTTTGCTATAGTATAGTATACCTTCATTTGCTGAACTATATGTTAAGCATCCCTGCTGTTTTGGTGCCAAATTAATGTGTTGTTAGAAAAAACTGAGATTTTAAAAATAAGTGTGTTGTAAAAAATACAGGCATTAACTACTTGGAGAATATTCATTTTCACTCTATATGTCAACCTCACACATGAGAGATTACAAAACCTGCAAATTGATGTTGCGTGCGTGCGTGCGTGTGTGTGTGTGTGTGTGTGAGTGAGAGAGAGAGAGAGAGAGAGGCAAGTAGAAGAGAAAGAACCTAATGACCATGTTTCTTGAATATGAAGAGGGAACCTTTCAGTATTTTTCCTTAAATGCTGAAGATTGTAGTTGTTATGGGATGCTTCATGAAGAAGAGCAGGTATGGTGGGTTTTCAGCTATACTATAAAATGATGTGCAGTCGCTTCTTAGATTCATGTTTCAACAGACTTAATTGAAAATTGGAGTGTATGCATTTAGTATAGTATAGTATGGAGCTCAAAGGCTTCAATTTGGCATATTTAAGTTACAGAAATGGAGTATGTTTTGAATCTATTCATGTTTTATAGCCAAATATAGAAAGAAACTTAAGTTTGAAATTTTTTGAAATGATTTAACTGGTAATTAATTTACGGAATTCACAACGCATATGAAGTATATTAATTAAAGATACTTTAATGAATCACTTCTATATTTCGGCAATGTCACATTGCCATCTTCGGGAACATAAAGATATGGTATGTGCACTAAGGAACAAAGCAAATGAGGAAGAAAGTAATAAACTAATTCTGTTCCTAAAGTCCTAATGGTGCCCTCTTGCGGGCTAATTTGGTAGTCTTGGCCGTTGGGCTGAAGTTCTCATAATGAAAGTCTCCCAAATTTGGGGCAGTTTCATGCACCCAAATTTGTTGAGGTTAGGAACGTTTTTTAGAGCTGCTGAAGATTCTTTGAACAATCTTTCGTATTTAAACTTGCTGCGATGGATTATTTTTGTTTTCTTCCAACGAATTTTATGGTGGGTATCTAAGGCATGGTCTGCCAACCCAGTGCGGCTGTACTGGTGAAACCGGATGTAGTCTTGGTGTTCTGAAATCCTGATATTTGTTGTTCTGCCTGTTTGGCCAAAGTAGGACAATTTGCAGCTGCAAGGGACCTGGTATACACCAGGTAGGTCTAGGGGAAGTGGTTGGTCTTTGGTAGAGCGGATAAGGGATGCCAACTTTTTATATGGTCTGTAACAGGAAGTAAGGTCATATTTTTTGAGGATATTAGTTATTTTTTCAGAGGTGCCCTGGATGTAGGGGATAGTGATAGACTTGGTGTAGTCTTTATTGTGGAGGGGGGGAGGGGGGTTGTGGTTATTAGGTTTTAGTATTTTTTGGATTTTCTTGGGGGTTATAGCCATTGGCTAAGAAAGTGTTGAGGATGTGGTTTAGTTCAATAGTCAGGGCCTTGTCATCTGAGCAGATTAATTTTGCCCTGTTATATAGTGTTTTTATCACCCCATATTGTTGTGAGGGGGGGGGGAGGATTGCTGGTGAATGTATCTGCCAGTGTGGGTGGGTTTTCTGTAAACAGAGAAAACCAAAGATCCATCAAGCTGGCGGGTGATTGAAGTGTCTAGGAAGGGGAGGGTGTTGTTTTCCTCTTTTTCTAAGGTGAACTGGATTCTGGAATGTTGGTTGTTTAAGTGTGTTAGGAAGGAGTGGAGTGTGTCTGAGCCATGTGGCCAAATAGCAAACACATCATCCACATAACGAAGCCAAATAGTGGGTTTTTGTGGGGCGGAGTTTAAGGCTTTCTCTTCAAATGTCTCCATAAAGAAATTGGCCAAGGGTGGGGAAAGTGGTGAATCCATGGCTGTCCCCTCTATCTGTTTGTAGAATTTTCCTTGCCAAACGAAATAGCCTGAGTTCATTGTGAACTGAAATAGGGCTGAGATATCGGGAGGAAACTTGGCTTGGATGAGCTCAAGGGTTTCTTTGAGTGGGACATTAGTGAATAGGGAGGAGACGTCAAAACTGACCATTATGTCAGTGTGTTGGAGTGTGAGGTTTTCTATACTGGCTTTAAAGTGGGCTGAGTTTTTTATGTGTGATGGTGTGTTGCCAGTGTAGTGTGTGAGCGTTTTGGCTAAATGTTTGGCTAATTTATATGTGGGGGAATCAATGCCATCCACTATGGGACGCAATGGCACATTTTGTTTATGTATTTTTGGGAGTCCATATAATCGGGGGGGGGGGTCTAGAGTTATAAGGTTTAAGTTTGTTGGTGACTTCCACAGGCCAAGAAGTGACCTTCTTAAGGAGTCTGTGGATAGTTCTAATCTGAGAGTTGGTCGGATTATATTCAATGGGGAGGTAAGTAGTACGGTCTCGTATTAAAGAATTTAGCTTACCTTTGTAGTCTTTTTGATTGAGTACCACAGTGGCGCTTCCCTTATCAGCTTTGGTGATTACTATTTTGTTGTTGTTTTTTAATTCTTGTAGGGCTGTATATTCGTTTTTGGATAAGTTGGATTTTGGAGGTTTGGCTTTAGTGAGAACACCGACTACATCCAATCTCACGTTGTTGGCGATATGGTTAGGCAGGTTGCGGATTCCACGCTCTATTTGGATCATGATTTCTTCAGCAGGTATCCTTTTTGGAGCTAGGGCGAAATTGTGACCACGTGAAAGTGCGGTGGTTGCTTCAGGCTTTAAAACTGCCGACGAGAGGTTGACTACTGGGTTAAGTGGTGGCTGGGGTACAGAAGTAGAAGTCTTTGTCAGGTTTTCGTATCTCTTCACGTGCCGATTACGAACTTTTTCGAATTCCTTTCTTGCCGATGTGCATGAGATGTCATGAAGAATAGACCATAGATCAAGGCCGAGTGTGTTAGAAAGCTCTTCCTCTAACGCCCGTAAGGTTTTGTTTTCGTCGGCAAGGAGAACGCGCGTCGCGGTAATTTGTTCTCTTAACAGGGCGAAGCTAGTGCGGTTATAAATGCGTAGAGCTTTCTCGGAAGTGAAACGGTGCTTCAATTTCACACAATTGGGGATCACTTTGTTATCCCGGCAGCGTTTTAGAAACGTAAGACGATTTATTTGCCTTGATATCTTCAACCTCAACTCTGGAGTATATCAAATTCCTTGCCAGTGTGGATTATAGTATTTTGGCCAAACAGGTAGATCTGCAGCTGTATGTTGGGATGAACATTTAGACTACATTAAGTTCCATGAGCCAGAGTAATCAGTACTTGCTGAGCATGCTGCCACGGGTGTCTGGTGGTGGCAGCAATTTCTTTGGAAGAAAATTAAGGTTCTTCATAAAAGTAATAATCTCTTGGAACATTTATACAAGAGTGGTCTGAAAGGTTCTTGGCCTCACAATGAAAAAAACGAATTCATAATTTCAAAATTATTTTTATTTTTCAACATAATCTCCCTTAAGACTAATACATTTATTCCAGTGATGCTCTAGCACCATTATCCCATCCCTGTAGTGATTCTCAGTAAGATCTGCAAAATACCCCTCTAAAGCTGCAATCACCTCTTGATTCAAAGAAAAACGATGACCAGCGAGGAAGAGTTTTAGTTTTGGAAAGAGATGGAAATCAGAGGGAGCCAAATCTGAGGAATAGATTAGATCTTCCAACAATTCATAATGCAGATTCCTTAATTTTCCCATTGCCAAAACATCTTTGTGGGCAGGCACATTGTCCTGATGAAAGATAATTTTTTTCTCCTGCAAACCATTTCTTTTCTCACGAATTTTTTCATGTAGTCTGGTTAAAAGATAGGAATAATATTCCCCAATTATTGTTTTACCCTTTTCAAAATAATTAATGAACAAGATGCCTTGCCTTTAGCATCCCAAAACACCGATGCCATGACCTTTCCTGCTGATGGAACTGACTTTGTCTTCTTTGGCGCTGAACAACTGAATTCTGTCCACTGTTTTGACTGCTGTTTGGATTCTGGTGTGTAATGGTGAATCTAAGTCTTATCTATAGTAATAAATCAGCAAAGGAAATCAGTTTTATTCTTGTTAAAACTCTCCAAGCACTGTTCAGAGATTTTCATGCAAGTGTGTTTTTGATCTACTGTGAGCAAGCATGGCACCCATCTTGCACAAAGCGTTTTCATTTGCAATTCTTCATGCAAAATATATCCTATGCATTCTTTGGAAATGCCTATAATCTTAGCAATTTCATGCAATTTGACTTGCTGGTCATCCAATACTACCATATTGTGCACTTGATCAATGATTTCTGATGTTGTTACACTTTTTTGGACGTCCTTCACATGGATCAAGGCTGTTACAGCCATGTTTAAATTTGGCAGCCCATTTCTTAATTGTCAAAAATGAAGGAGAAGAGTACCCATAAACTTTTATGAATTTCTTTTGGCTTTAAACCTTCTTTTACAAAGAATTTTATAACTGCACGATACACAAGTTTATCCATTTCAAAGGATTTTATACAGACAGCTATATAAACACATTCTACTTAATAGAATGACTTGCAATTTCGCACAAATGCTTATGACAGATGTACTAACTTAGAAAAAAAAAAATCTTGCTGATAGTGTTGGCATCTATGAGTGAGGCCAAGAACTTTTCAGACCACCCTCATACAAAGAGAGTTGTGAGACCTTACTACATTGACAATATGAGTAGAAACAATGGACTTAAATTATCCCTTATTTTTACTCATTCATTCACTCTGTCTCGTCTCTTAAATTCCTTAGAATACAATCAAAGATAAAAAGTGCACATAATTATTATACTTGCATATGTCTTTCAGTAAGCAAGTATCCTTAAACATGTCTTTCTTTCTTTTTTTTTTTTTTTTTTTTCCTAAGTAGGCATGAAGAATAATCACTGAAATGATAGGAATTCATTAATTCTTAATGTAATAAAAGGAACTTTACTGCAGATAACTTTTGCTTCTCATACACAAAGGCTTGATGCATTATACTCTCCTTCGATTATTCTCTTCCCAGTTCATCCTTGGAGAGAGTAGTTAAAGATGACTATAAAACTTTTTCAAGATGATAGAACTTAACTTGGTAGTTTATCTCACCTTTTTTGGCTCTCTTTCCTTGCTTACTCTTTTCTGGATAGAAAAGTTCTATCCAGAAAAGGATAGAACTTCTGGATTGCTGGCTTGGTTGGCCGAGCTTATCCACTCTCTCCTGCCAAAAGCCTGCGGGTTCGAATCCCGCCATGGGCATGGATGTTCGTGATTGTCTGTGAAAATAATAGTGGTGATGGTTGGCGGTAGATGTTGTTGTTGTAGATCAGTGGTCTCCAGACTTTTTGCCATGAGGGCTATATTGGGTACTTCAGCACTGTTCAGCAGGCCGTAATAATAAAAAAACTCTAGAACTAGATGTATGAGTTTTATTGAAAGTAGATAAAAACTGATTACAGAGTATGTGAGATTAAATTATCGTATATTAATGACAATGAACACTATCAGCAAATTCTCATATTTTTATCACAAATTATAATAAAACCATTAATGTGAATGATGTAACTGTGTATGTATTTTTAAAATCTTATTAAACTCGGGTTCAAATTTTGAAGTGCTAATTACAAGTAGCGATTTCAAATGTTCATCAGATAAATTTGCCCTATATTTTGACTTGATATATTTCATTTGGGAAAAAGTTTGTTTGCAAAGATATGTTGTCCCAAAAATAGAGATAAATTTTCAAGCAAATTTCTTCAAATTTGGGAACTGCTCAGAGTTCGAAAATTTATAAAAATCGATCAAGTTTCCTTCCTTGTATTTATCTTTAATATGTTCATTTGCCTGAAGTTCAATAATTTCCATTTGAAGTTGACTGACTTGGCATCAGTAACAACACAGTCAAATGGATTTTGAAACGTTAGTTCATTTTAATCGTGTTTTTACCGACTTTTTAAGTGTTCTTATTTCATGTGACATAAATTTTTTTTATTGATAAAAAAGTTTATTCAGATGTAACTTTTTTATTTCATTTTGAATTCTTTAAAATTTTTTTTCTTCATTAGTCCATTTTAACTGACCTTTTACAGTCAGAAAGACCGTAACTTGGATTAGTTACTTTTTGCTATTCGGGAATATATTTTGAACACAATTTTAATTAATGTATTTGAAATCTATCAACACCCCTTTTTTTTTTTTTTTGCGGATTCTTATTGAAAAATTAGTCCAATTGGCCAGCCGGATCAAATCATATCGTGGGCTGCATCTGACCCGCAGGTTGTAGTTTGGAGACCCCTGGTGTAGATGATAAAGGTAGTTGTGGTTCGTTGTAGTTGGTGGAGATGAAGAATTAGTCAGTAGGTGCCCTCCCTTGATGAGTCTTTGGACTTCCTGGAGGTGTCATATAATAATAATAGTGTTCCTGTTACCCAATGACAGCTGTTCTAAAAACAACTATCATGCATTTTCTTTACCAGTATTCAAAGCAAAACTCAAGTGACTCAAGATTGTAATTATCAGTTATTATCACTTACAATAATAGTGTGGCAACATTACTGTAAACAAACATACAGTATTATACATACAGCATTTCTGTGTTATTCCCCAAGGATTACAACGTGCAGTAAGCAGGTTACTACTGACAATTACATTTAAGTCTCCTTTATTACACTACTGCTTTACCACATGGTAGCGCCAGTAATATTAAGTGTATACAATTACATTAATAAATACAGTACAAACACATTTTTAAAGATTACTTTATCATATACCAAAAACATAATCCTCATTACTGAATTTTTCGCTCACTATATATAAAACTAAAAAACAAACATAAGTAAAATAATTATGTGAGATTTTTATGCTGGCATGAATATGTTAATTTATAACAATGTTTAGTATTGTTAAAGATAATCATATTTTATTTTTCTAGAAAAAAGTGTCCTGCTACAGAGAAAGAGCAACTAGTGAATCAACTTCTTGAGTTAATCAAGGGAAATGCCAAAGAGGTATGGTTTAATTAACTCTCTTCTTTCCCCTCCCCTCTTTCAGATATTTTAATTGAATAGGAAATAGAATGAAAGTAAAATATCAAAATCTTACAAAATGGGAAAGTCACTCACAAAAGCTACAATCTCAGTAAGAGTTTTTTAAAATTTTGCAAAATACAATATAAGCTCATTTGTTGAGGACTTCATGAACTTCCATACCTTAATAAATAACAAGCAGTGGTTTTTATCAGCCAAGCTACTGAGACATGTCAAATCATTCTCAACGGAATAGATTTCGTATATTTTTGCATTTTGACCTGGAAATGATTGCTTTGAAATCTGGCTTTTGAAATGAAAATATTTTATACAGCTTACATACGTCATCATCATGTGTATCGAGGATTTAGGCCTAGCATGTCCTGTTCCAGCCTTAGAAGTCATCGTTTAAGAGGACGTCCTGGTTTTTCTTTTTCCTAATGGCTTGTACTTTAAGGCTTGTTTTGGTAATCTTTCTGTTTTCATTCTTTGAATGTGTTCCATCCATTTATGTTTATATTTTTTAATTTTTTCTATTACTAGTTCTTGGTTTAATTCTTTCATAATTTTTTCGTTTCTTTTGTGATCAAATAGGGTATACTTTGCAGTTTTTCTCATAAACTTCATTTCTGCTGTTATTAATCTTTGTTTTATTGTCCAGATTTCGCTTCCATACATTAAGACTGGTAGAGCTAATGTATTGTATACTTTTAGTCTGGTTTGTTTTTGAACTAGGTTTGGTTTAAATATAGAATTAATTACACATGTTATTTTTAAATATTTTGCAATTTTCACATTTATATCTTTTTCATTTTCATATGTGATCATACATCCTAGGTAGTTAAATGAATTCACCTGTTCTAAGATCTTGTTATCTATTACTATTTTAGTTCTTGCTGGATCTTGTCCTTTAAAGGCCATAGTTTTTGATTTTTCTGTTGATGTTATCATACCATAATCTTTGGCTATCTCATTCAGATCTAAAATAGCTTTCTGTAAGTTATCTTCAGAATTTGTAATTATTATTTGGTCGTCTGCAAAAAGTAGTGTGTTTAGGTTCACTGTAGGAGAAAGTTTAATTCCTTGATGTAAATTTTTATTCCATTTTATTATTATTTCATTTAAGTAAGTATTAAAAAGAGTTGCTGAGAGGGGACATCCCTGTCGGACCCCTTGGTTTATCTCTCTCGTATATGATAGTGCGTGATTTAATCTTATTTGTATTTGATTATTTTCATATATACTTGTGATAGCTTTTAGGATATTATTTGGTATTTGTCTTTCTTTTAATATGTTAAATAATATGTTTCTTTTAACTTTGTCAAATGCTTTTTTAAAGTCAATAAATGCAATATGTGTTTCTAAATTGTATCTCTTCTTTTCTCTATTATTAATTTTAGGCAAAAGGCTGGGTCTATACATGATCATCCTTTTCTAAATCCATTCTGTACTTCTAAAATAAAGTTTTAGGAATATTTCATTAGTTTGCTATTTAAGATTCTGCTATATATTTTGTAACAGGAATTTAGTATACTGATACCTCTATAGTTTTTAGGGTCATCTCTATTACCTTTTTTTTTAAAGATAGGAATCACAATTGCTTTTTTCCATTCTATTGGGGAGAAATACTAGTTGAATAAATTTTATTTAAAAATAATAAGAGTCTTTCTTTTGAATCTTGTTCCTGCATATTTATATAGTTCTGAACCTAGCTTATCTTCTCCAGGTGATTTTCCGTTTCTTGTTTCTTTCAGGCGGATTTCTAATTCTTCTTTAGTTATTTCCTTTTCATTTTCATTAATTGTTTGCCAGTTTTAAAATATTTGTCTGTCCACAATTCTGTGTAGTAATTTAGAAATTCTTCTAATTTCAATTCGGTGTTTAATTTTATGTATCTGCATTTAAGTGTTTCAAAATCTTATATACATTGGGTCTTATTTTATATAAATCATGTTCTAAATTAGAAATCAATTTGTTCCATGATTCTCTGTCTTTTTCTGACTTCTTTTTTAGCTATGGCTCTTATTCTTTTATATTCTATTTCATCTTCTAATCTTTTACTGCTTAACCATTTGTGATAGGCTTCTTTTTTCTTTTTGATTATTTCTTTGATTGTATCATCCCAGATCTTGTTTTTTTCCTTTTATTGAATTTTTTGGTCTTTTTAAACTTTCATTTGCTGCTGCATTTAGTATCGTTTTTATATTAAGCCATTGATAGGCTTCTTTTTGATTATTTCTTTGATTGTATCATCCCAGATCTTCAGTTATTTCCTTTTATTGAATTTTTTGGTCTTTCCTAAGCTTTCATTTGCTGCTGCATTTAGTATTGTTTTTTACATTAAGCCATTCTATTTCTATTTCTTCATTTTGTTTTATTTTATCTAGATATTGGTTAATTCTTTGTTCATATAGCCATTGTATATTTGTATCATTCAATAGTCTAGTTTTATAAACAAATGTTTCAAATTTTCTCTCTGTTCTTGTTACTTGTAGCCATTTAGGTGGTAATTTTATTTTAACAAGGAAGTGGTTATTGCTTATTTCATATCCTATGTGAACTCTAACATCTAGTGAAAATTTTGATGTCTTTTCATTTAAGATAAAATAATCTAATATTGATTTCCATCCTCTTGTTGCCCAAGTATATTTATGTATGTCTTTATGTTTATAAATGGAATTCATTATTTTTAGGTTATTATAAACTACAAAGTCAATCAATTTTTTACCATTCCTGTTTAGCGTATGTTCTCCATGTATTCCTATATTATTATTAATTTTCGTGTTTCCAATTCTTGCATTTAAGTCTCCTGGTAAAATTATGTAATCATTTTTATTTATTTTATTATATATGTTTTGTAGTTGATTATAAAAATCAATATTATCCTGTTCTCTTCCTTCTTTTGGGGCATATAAACCAATTATTGTTAAATAGTCTCTATCTATTTTTATTCTAGCTTCTATTATTCTTTCATTCCATAATTTATAATGTTTTAACTGTTTTGAAAGAGAGTTATGAATTCAATTCATGACTCCTGCTTGTGCTCTTTGGTCTTTGTCGACTCCACTATATATCACATTAAAATTTTCAGTTCTCATAGTTCCTTTTAATTTCTTTTTTGTTTCAGTGATTACTGCTATTTTAAAATTTCTTTCATTTAATAGTTGGTCTAATTCTATTTCTTTATATGCTATTCCTCTTACATTCCAGTTTGCTATGTGTATTATATTTTGTCATTTCCATTTTTGTTTTACCTTTTCCATTCCAGGGTCATTTTCCATAGACTTAATCTGATTATCTTTTTCTGTCAGCTTATAAGTAGAATTATTTTCTCCATGTCAGGGGACTAGCCTGACGATGGAATAGTTCAGTGGTAGGGCTGCTACCTTAAGGGTTCTGAACTAGCCTTCTTCCAAATTTAAACCCATAGGAGGAATAGGGTATATTGAAGGGGGAAAGAGTAGATTATAGTAAGGTTTATAGAGAGGGCATAGTTGTAATGGCCAGAAATGAAAAGACCCCTTGGCCCTCTAGTATTCTAATAGCATGAGGGTCATAAAATAAGAAGAGTTAGCTGATATAGGAAAGATTAAAGTGAGTGGATCTTCCTCAAAGTAGAAGAAGAGGAGGAATGATCCAGCTAGGGGTCAATGGGAGTGCCACTTCCCTTACAATCAAGATGATGGCCCTGTTGGTCCATGAGTCCTTATTCAGTATATTTGGACCATCTCACCACACATACACATATGGTGAGCTTCCTTATCTGCCACCCAGGGGACACACTCTCTAGGGTTTACAGCTCCCCCCCCGAGAGCTTGCATATGGCAAAGGATTAATTTATTATTTTGATGAATTAGTGGATTCTGCTGTTTGACACTTTCCAACCTCTAGTCATTACACTGTCCACTTATTTATCTTCACCTATTTGAGCAAGATATGTGAGAAATTTATCATGAATATAAAAATGCAATTTCACTCTCAGACATAGCATTCTTATTTATTTATCTTGGAGCGAATTTGCATTTTATATTCATGTAATGAGATATCAGTAGTACATCGTTGACTAATATAGATTCTAATGAAATTCTGTATATTGACTGTCCTGTTTATTAGAAATATTCACTTAGTGTTGGACTTCTGTGAACCTTCAGATTAGTCTTGACTTTATGACTTTGTGAACTCTAGAAATTTTTCTCAGATATCTTACTCTAAACCGACATAATCATTTTCTGTCATTCTATTGGATCCATTTCACAAGCATCTCATTCCAGTGTATCCCAAAACTACTAAATAGGATCACTATCTAGTGATAAAGACAAGCCATTAAGATAAAATCACTGTTATGTTCTATAACCATTTTTGGACAACACATACTCTATCATATTGTCTGCTGTTCAGTTGGAAGTGTTGATCACATGCACGGTAAAAAATGTTAATGGATGCACTTGTCAGCAGTGATGTTCCAGTAGGCTGCACCATTCAGTCCTTTCTGTGCCAGTATTACAAAACTAAGGAGAAAGTATTCCAGGTCATCATTCCACTATCTTGTTGTGATCACTTATAATGGAACCATGCTTTTATGTTTTCCACATGTATTGTATAGAAAGAATTGATCACTCCTTGAAACTTTTCTCAGTTCCCATGCAGTTCATCCCCTACCATAAGTGAAACTGCTTGTTTTTGTTGGAAAAGTGTGGTATCCTCAATGGTCATTTGCTGTTATATTCCATTTAAAACATAACTGCATCTTGCATTAGTTTCAGATTGAACTGTAGAGTCTGCTTTCTGTTAAAAACAGAATTCACATTATCCCACAAATGCTAGGTTGAATTGAGTGAATAAACAGACATGAAGTCATAATGTCACTCATATTCCTGGAACTATTCTTAAATGAACTTTGTTGTGACACAAACTGTCCTTCCTGATGAAAGTAACTATGACTAGATTTCTATGTTATTCCCACATAAGAGAGGATGCAAAAGCCAATAACACATTAGCAGTGTGTATATGTGAGCAAGCAGTCAAGAAAAAAAAAAGAGCCTCTTGATATTTTTATTTGAACTTCTTGAAATTTTGTTATTCGAGAACACAATGTGAAGAAAGATGTTTCAGAGAACAAATGTATATGGAATGAGAAAGGAGTGCAACGTGTTAGAACACTTGAAGTCATCCTGTGAAATGGATCACAACGTTTTCAGGTTATTGTGATTTTCAACTTTGTTTCTTAATTTATCAAAACCAGTGTATTAGAACACAGCCATTCCACAGAATAACTAGAGAAAACTTGGATTAGTTTTTATGGAACAATAAATAAAGATCTAGTCGAAGTCATAATACTAGTTTAATTGATGCTTGCAGAAAACCTCAGCTTTAAGATTTTGGGTATAATGATAATAGTAATGGCAAATACCTGTTGGATTTCTGCTCAGGACATGGACTGGTTATTACTAACACCATTTTCCAACATAAAAATGTGCCCAAATTCACATGGAGAGAAGATGCAAGGAATAAGAAAAGTCTCATTGACTGTGTTATTGTTGATAGTGATGTTTTCTCTCTGGCGCAGGACATCAGAGTGTACAGAGGATTTGAAATTGGAAGTGATCACTATTTAGTCTTGTTCTTCATGTTGGAGGCTTAATGGATTTTTTACAACACTCAAAAAGAATTAAAATAGAATTTAATACTTCCTATATTTCGTCCTAGTGACTAGGACGAAATATAGGAAGTATTAAATTCTATTTTAATTCTTTTTGAGTGTTGTAAAAAATCCATTAAGCCTCCAACATGATGTCCTCACAGCACTTATGCCTCTACACACTTATTTAGTCTTGAGCAGGATAAAATTGCATTTCATATTGAAAAGAATGACATGTAAGAAAGTTTTAAAGCGAATAAAACTTGAGCAGCTCTCAGATGTGAACTGTAGACTAAAATACACAAAGATTATTGAAGGAAAAATGAAAGAGTTTGAGAACAGGAACCAAACCTTGGAGATTCAGTGGCAAGCCTTGAAGAAAACCCTGATTGATTCAGCTAGAGAGGCATGTGGTGAAGTTGTCTGCAAGGATAGAAGAATTAGAACTCCATGGTGGACACAGGAAGTTAAAGAGGCAGTGAAGGAAAAGAAGAAAGCATATCAAAAGTTCCTGGCAAATAAGTCAGCTTGTGCTCTTAGAGAATACAGAGACAAATGTAAGAAAGCTAAACACTGTGTAAAACTAGCTAAACAAAAGTCATGGGAGGACTTTGACAAGAACATAGAAAATAAATATCAAGAAGGTGGCAAAATATTCTGGAGGTTGTTGAAGAAGCTTAGGAATGGAGGAAAGAGTGCTGTAAGATGATAAAGGTGACGTGAAAACAGGAGAAAAAGATATCCTTGAAGTATGGAGTGATTACTTTGAAAATTTGCTAAATGAAACAAGCAGTGATGACAGCACAGTGATAAAAAACACTGACCAGGCCTGCAGTCAGGAATACATATCCATACTTGAAGTAGAAAAAGCCATCAAAGGCTTGAAATGTGGAAAGGCAGCAGGAGTAGATGATATTCGACCAGAAATGCTGAAGTATGGTGGTATAAAAGTCTTACAGTGGCTGCACTGCATAGTTCAGAATGCCTGGACAGAGGGACGAATTCCTGATGATTGGAGTAGAGCTCTCATAGTACCCATATATAAAATGGGAAATAAAACTGGATGTGAGAATTATAGAGGTATATCCTTACTGAATGTTTCTGGTAAGATATATCCAAGTGTACTTGAGAAACGGTTGAGAAGAATTGGTGAAGAACAAGCTGGATTCAGGCCAAATAGAGGCTGTCAGGATCAGATCTTCACTTTACGACAAATAGTTCAGAAAGCATGGGAATATAACAAAGATCTGTATTTAAGTTTTGTCGATCTGGAAAAGGCATATGACAAGCTGCCAAGAGAGAAGCTATTCAATACGCTACAGTTATATGGTTTCAATGGGGCATTATATCAAGCAATACTTAGTCTTTATTTGAGTTATAAGTCAGCAGTTAGAATTGAAGGAAGTACAGGATGATGGTTTAATCTGGTGTAAGACAAGAATGTACATTATCCCCTCTGTTATTCATTATCTATATGGATCACATTATGAAGGAAAGTGGTATTAAACATGATATCAAAATTGGAGATGTTAATGTCAGTTCTTTGCTTTATGCGGATGATGTTATACTTCTAAATAAATCCGCTACAAGTCTGCAAGATTCTCTGACTAAATTGAATAACTGTTGTAATAGATATGGTATGAAGGTCAGCAATAAAAAGACAAAGACAATGAAAATAGGCAGAATCATTGAAAATGTCACCTGTGTTGTAAATGGAGAACCTGTGGAACAAGTTAAACATTTCAGCTGCTTAGGCACAATTTTTAGTGAAGATGGTAAATTAAATATGGAAATAGACAACAGAATCAACAAAGCTGGTACAGTAGGAAGTCAATTGAATAAATTCATATGGAGTAACAGAGAAATTAGTCGGAACACTAAATTAGCTGTATACAAGACAGTGTTCAAAGCAGTTTTAACTTATGGATCTGAGAGCTGGGTCAGAAGTAAAACACTTGACCAAAGACTAGAGACCGCAGATATGAGAGTCCTGAGAAAGATTAGAGGTGTGTACAGATGGCATCAATGGCAATATCATATTAAAAACGATTATATTAGGAAAGAACTTGACATTGTCTGCATCCTGGAGTGCATTAGCAGAGCTAATCTCAGGTGGTATGGTCATGTAAACAGAATGGGCGAGGAAAGATGTGTTCTCTTTCCTCGTGTTCAAAACAAGTGTTCTCTGCCAAGTTGGCAGGAAAACGACCCAGAGGAAGACCAAGATATAGGTGGATTGATACGGTACAAAGTGCTTTAGACGATAGAAATATAAGATCTGGTAATGTTGGAGACTTGACAAGTAACAGACTGATTTGGAGGAAAATTGTAGATAGGAAGTTAGTAATGATGTAAATTTTTCATGTAGTACTATCATATCCTGTACACCCCTTGAGGGCACATGGCAGGAATTTGATGATGATGATATTTAAGAGCTGCTTTGCATTTGTGTCTGCTTATGGACAAAATAATCATTAAGGTGAACATTATTCATCATCCGTGACTTGATGAGTAATGAAGTTAAATTCTTGATCTTAAAAACGGTAATAAATATGATTTATTTCTCATATACTAAATTTTGTAAAAAAATTACAAATTTTGTCATATTAAAATGTTCTGTAATTAATTAAGCTTGTATAGAAGAAAAGAGCCTAAAAGACTTATTTGGATATATGTGTATATGTGAAAGATAATCTATTTTTATATTATAGGCTAGTAACGAAACACTTGTTTACCAATGAAACTTCAAAAAAATTTTAAAATATGTACTACTGTATACTACTTTAGTTTTGCAATCAGTTTCTATTATAATAAACTTAGATTTATCTTTCTGGACTATTTTGGATCATTTTGTTATCCCGATCACTCAAAGTTTAACTATTTTGGTACATTATTATTTATTTATTTATTTATTTATTTTTGTTATAGCTTATCATTCGTCATGATACCGTTCGTGTAATTGAATGTTTGTTATCCGTTGGTAGCGAGGAACACAGAACTATGCTGTTTGAGGAATTAAAAGGTAAGCATTTTAACATCTGATTAAAAAAAAAAAAATTAATATTGTGTGTGTGAATTGTAACATATATAAATGTTGTATATTTTAACTGTGTTAAGAAAAGTGTTTTTTCTTTCTTTTTCCTAAATTATATTGTGTAGATTTGTATGATGGTGCTTTTGTGTGATAGACAGACTGGATATAATCATTGTACTGTGGTTTTGCGGTTTTTTTAGTGTTCACTTCGGTTATCTTGATTAACATGGAAGTGCTAGTTAACATTACCAAAATGGTGGCAGCTGCAGCAAAGAATGTACACCAGTAATACGGAAGGACTCAACTCACAGATTGAGTTTTTCCCTGGACTTTTTGCAGTGGATAAGGTGCAACAATTGTTTTATGTCAGCATCCAAAAATGTTAAAGATTTATAGGGAGTTAGATTGAACAATAAAAAGGAAAGTATTATAGCATGTGAGAAGTGATAAAAGGTTAGGAGATGTTCCAAAATTAGAATGGTGTTACCAGGAATAATCAGAAAATGGATGGAAGTAATAATAACAATCTTGATCGCATGGACCAGATAAGATGATCAAACAGTTCTTGTGGGATATT
Organism: Typopeltis vanoorti; assembly: GCF_054136105.1. Lineage (NCBI taxonomy): Eukaryota > Metazoa > Arthropoda > Arachnida > Uropygi > Thelyphonidae > Typopeltis > Typopeltis vanoorti. The sequence goes on from NC_143568.1 coordinate 82,496,004, forward strand.
TCCCCACTCTTCTGTGAGAGCAATTTCGAGCTCTTGAAGTGATCGTGGTGCCACCAGTTGAGCAGAAATACGCCTACCTAAAGCATCCCAGGTATGTTCGAGTGGATTACAATCCAGTGAACAGGCAGGCCAGTCCATTCGTTCAATACCTTCTTCCTCACACCACTCTTGTACCAAATCTGTACGGTGTGGACGAGCATTATTATCCATAAAAATTAATGCTTGGTGAACTGCAGCAGCATATGGACAAACTATAGGTTCCAAAATTTCATCATGATACCTTTTGGACTTTTAAGGAACCGTTTCTTATAAAATAGAGATCAGTATTGCCACCTATACTTATTCCAGCCTATACCATCAAACTCCCACCTTGATGTTGGGGTCTTTCACCAACAAACTGTGGATTATTTCTTGTTCCACTTTCACTCCATATCAGGATATGTTGGTTATCTGGTTGCAGACTGAACCTAGACTCATCACTAAAAAGTACGAAGAGTCCAATCCTCATTTGTCCAATTGCGGTGTTCCTGTGCTCAAATTCTTCTGTGATTTGCAGTAAGGGGAATGCAAACCATTGGTCTTTGGGCATATAAACCTATTGCATGAAGATAATTTCGAACATTTCCTGTCTCCAGAAAGCGATTCCAAAGTCACAAAATTACGCTTTGAGATACACGAAATGCTTGAGTGACAACTTGCTGTGTTTGTCCAGCTTCTAATCGACCAATGACTCTCCAAGCCATGGATTCCAGGATATCATGTTGCTCTGCCATTTTTAACAAAATAATGGGTGGTAGGTGACACAAGTTTACAATTGAAGTGATAATTATGCACTGTAGAAGTGAGCGCAACAAGCCATGCTTTTATATCCCCCACATGCTAATACAGCTAAGGCACGTTTCGACAAGTCTTAACATGAATTTGTATGCAGTTGCATGTTCTACACTGTTGTATATTAAGAATATTTTAAAATAAATGTGTTATATTTGTAAATTATTTTTATAACTTTATAATTTACAAGAAAACCAAAATATCCCCTAATTGTTTTGAGCAGTATGTGTGTGTGTGTGTGTGTTTTCATGGTAGTTTATTCAGAAGGAATATATAGCACTTTTAATAATCACTTCAGAAAGGCTTTTGGCCAATTCTTTTATGCATGAAGGTTATTTGCAGTGTGAAGGCTGAATTATCATATACCACAGATGATAATGTTATAATAATAATGAAAAAAATCTCAATCCAAGTCATGTAAACAAACTTCCTCTTTCATTTGTATAACGTATCTTAAAGTCCGCACAGTTCTCCGAGTGGCTATGCATTTTGCAACCATATACCTTGGAAAGGAGTGTTCTGGGTTCAGTTGCCGTCACTGACATGAGGAGTTTAGGATCTTTCTTAGACATAGCCAAGTTAGCTGGCCTTAGGCGTGGACAGCAAGGGTTTTTCTCCCCAGTTTATCTGGGGTTTTTCATCCCGCAAGCAGGCAAACTGGCCTTGAGAATTCAGACATAGGATACACCAGGAGGCGTAGTGCTAAGCATCTTATCCTTGTGTATGTGGTTGCTGTTAAATGAATAGAAAACCCTCGACACCACAAGGTAAAAGAGGGGAAAAGGAAGAAGAAGAAGAACCTATTACAATGAATTAGCAAGTATCTAGTTCAGTTAAGGTATAATATCCTGACTCAGGCATTTGATCATATGGACTACTGGTAATTGACTTATAATAAATTAAATGAAATTTGTGTAAATTAATTAATTAATTTACAGAAAATATTAATTAATTTACAGAAAATATTAATTAATTTACATAGAAAATTAATTGCACAGGAGTAGTTCATTTTACTGAATAATTTGCTATAGTGAATTTTCCTTAGAATAGTATGGTACCCTAAAACTTTAGCCAGAGGTTTTTATAGTTTCTTAAAATGAGTTAATTATAAGTGCCTGATATAGTGAGAGCTGATTTTAAATTTCTTGTTTTTTGTTTTTTTCCAGAAACAGTAATGTTCATTTGGCATGTAGGTGTCATACATTCATAGATATTTGCGTGATTCAAAATTATTATTATGGATACATAAAGCTTAAGGGTCAAAGCTGTATAACTGAGAGGAGACCTCCACATAGCCTTTAAAGGAATGCGGAGAACCGACCAGGGCTTCTGACCTAATGTCCAATCCTCACCTTCTCGTGGTGCACCCTGTTGGGTATCTACTTTGATACTGAACGAACGAGGATGGGCTGGCAATTTGGGATTTAGCCGACCAAATTGTATTCTTATTGGTTAAACCAAAATAAAAAATGATGGTACAACATGACAAAATTTCATGCCGGCTGGGGCGTCGCCCGGTTAAACAAGGCCCCCCCCGTTGTTTTCGCCAGGGAACCAGGGCGAACAGCGAAAAGTCAGCTACTGGAACAAATCTGAAAACAAACCCCAACTCAACATCACCAGAGTTAAAGATCGGTACTATCAACGTAAGAAGCCTGAATGGCAAAGAAATGGAGCTAGCTGAGGAATTAGATAAGTACCAGATCGACATAATAGGGGTGACTGAAACAAAAAAGACCAAAACTGGTGAGATCTTTCTGAGCAATAAATACAAAATGTTATATTCAGGCAATAACAATCAAGGAAAAGAAGGAGTAGCCATAGTATTCAACACAAAATACGAGGCTAATCTTCTTGAATGGCAGTCAGTCTCAAGTAGAGTAATGTGGGCAAATATGAGAATGGGGAACGGGACAATGAGACTTATTTGTGCCTATGGTCCCACAGAAGGTTCTACTAAGGTAGAAGTGGAGGAATTTTTTGAGGCTTTAGAAAAAGCAACTGACACAATGAAAAAGGAAAAGTTGGTCCTTGTTGGGGATCTAAATAGCAGAGTAGGAAATGATTGTGAGACATACAAAAATATTTTGGGAAAATTTGGAGAAAAGAGCAAAGCTAATAATAATGGCAAATATCTGTTGGATTTCTGCTCAGGACATGGACTGGTTATTACTAACACCATGTTCCAACATAAAAATGTGCACAAATTCACATGGAGAGAAGAGGCTAGGAATAAGAAAAGTCTCATTGACTATGTTATTGTTGATAGTGATGTTTTCTCCCTGGTGCAGGACACCAGAGTGTACAGAGGATTTGAAATTGGAAGTGATCACTATTTAGTCTTGAGCAGGATAAAATTGAATTTCATATTGAAAAGAATAACATGTAAGAAAGTTTTAAAGCGAATAAAAGTTCAGCAGCTCTCAGATGTAAACTGTAGACTAAAATACAGAAATATTATTGAAAAGAAAATGAAAGAGTTTGAGAACAGGAATCAAACCTTGGAGATTCAGTGGCAAACTCTGAAGGAAACATTGATTGATTCTGCCAGAGAGGCATGTGGTGAGGTTGTGTGCAAAGATAAAAAAATCAGAACTCCCTGGTGGACACAGGAAGTTAAAGAGGCAGTGAAGGAAAAGAAGAAAGCATATCAAAAGTTCCTGGCAAATAAGTCAGCTTTTACTCTTACAGAATACAGAGACAAATGTAAGAAAGCTAAACAGTGTGTAAAACTAGCTAAACAAAAGTCATGGGAGGACTTTGGCAAGAATATAGAAAATAAATATCAAGAAGGTGGCAAAATATTCTGGAGGTTGTTGAAGAAGCTTAGGAATGGAGGAAAGAGTGCTGTAAAAGGAATTAGAGATGATAAAGGTGAAATGAAAACAGGAGAAAAAGATATCCTTGAAGTATGGAGTAATTACTTTGAAAAACTGCTAAATGAAACAAGCAGTGATGACAGCACAGTGATAAAAAACACTGACCAGGCATGCAGTCAGGAATACATATCCATACTTGAAGTAGAAAAAGCCATCAAAGGCTTGAAATGTGTTAAGGCAGCAGGAGTAGATGATATTCGACCAGAAATGCTGAAATATGGTGGTATAAGAGTCTTACAGTGGCTGCACTGCATAGTTCAGAAAGCCTGGACAGAGGGACGAATTCCCGATGATTGGAGTAGAGCTCTCATAGTACCCATATATAAAAAGGGAAATAAAACTGAATGTGAGAATTACAGAGGTATTTCCCTACTGAGTGTTCCTGGCAAGATCTATGCAAGTATACTTGAGAAACGGTTGAGAAGAATTGTGGAAGAAAAGCTTGGTGAAGAACAAGCTGGATTCAGGCCAAATAGAGGCTGTCAGGATCAGATCTTCACTTTACGACAAATAGTCGAGAAAGCATGGGAATATAACAAAGATCTGTATTTAAGTTTTGTTGATTTGGAAAAGGCATATGACAAGGTGCCAAGAGAGAAGCTATTCAATACGCTGCAGTTATATGGTGTCAATGGGGCATTATATCAAGCAATACTTAGTCTTTATTTGAGTTGTGAGTCAGCAGTTAGAATTGAAGGAAGTACAGGAAGATGGTTTAATGTTAAATCTGGTGTGAGACAAGGATGTACATTATCCCCTCTGTTATTCATTATCTATATGGATCACATTATGAAGGAATGTGGTATTAAACCTGATATCAAAATTGGAGATGTTAATGTCAGCTCTTTGCTTTATGCGGATGATGTTATACTTCTAAATAAATCCGCTACAAGTCTGCAAGATTCTCTGACTAAATTGAATAGCTGTTGTAATAGATATGGTATGAAGGTCAGCAATAAAAAGACAAAGACAATGAAAATAGGCAGAATCATTGAAAATGTCAACTGTGTTGTGAATGGAGAACCTGTGGAACAAGTAAAACATTTCAGCTACTTAGGCACAATTTTTACTGAAGATGGTAAACTAAATATAGAAATAGACAACAGAATCAGCAAAGCTGGTATCGTGGGAAGTCAATTGAATAAATTCATATTGAATAAGAAAGAAATTAGTCGGAACACTAAATTAGCTGTATACAAGACTGTGTTCAAACCAATTTTAACTTATGGATCTGAGAGCTGGGTCAGAAGTAAAACACTTGACCAAAGACTAGAAACCGCAGATATGAGAGTCCTGAGAAAGATTAGAGGCATGAACAGATGGCATCAATGGCAATATCATATTAAAAATGAGGATATTAGGAAAGAACTTGACATTGTCAGCATCCAGGAATGCGTTAGCAGAGCTAATCTCAGATGGTATGGTCACTTAAATAGAATGGGAGAGGAAAGATTAGCAAAACAAGTGTTCTCTGCCAGGTTGGCAGGAAAACGACCCAGAGGAAGACCAAGATATAGGTGGATTGATACGGTACAAAGTGCCTTAGACGATAGAAATATAAGATCTGATAATGTTGGAGTCTTGACAAGTGACAGACTGAATTGGAGGAAAATTGTAGATAGGAAGTTAGTAATGATGTAATTTTTTCATGTAGTACTGTCATATCCTGTACACCCCTTGAGGGTACATGGCAGGAATTTGATGATGATGATGAAAGTTTTTATATTGTACTGTACCTTTTTTTTTTTTTTTTACTCTCCCAGTGCTCTTGTTACTCAGTGGCCTCTCATGGCCAAGTAACTTGTCTTCCCAGAAACTGGTTTAGAGTCCTGACTGGGTGGTAATTCTGTATATTTTACATAAGATAATTTACATAATCTGCTATGCTTGTCATTTCAGTGCATGGGGCCAGTTTTTTTGTTTTGTAAGATGAAAAACACAATCTTCCATTAGGAAAATTCCTGCCACCTCCACATGGGACTAGCTAACTCACTTTAAAATGAAAAGACTTTTTAAAGGTTCTTTGCATTCTAGATGGATTCATATCCAAGTCTTTCCAGCTAAAAGGCATCATTGTAGACTGAGCTGCAGAGCCTCCTTTTACTTTAGTATATTTCCTTCTAATTTTTTAGAAAATGAAAATGTAAACTAAATTATTAATTATAAAAACTTTAATCAATAACTACCTATATTTTGGCAGTGTAACATTGCCATCTCTAGGGATCACAAAACAGTGATGTATGCACACAGGCACTCACACCAAGCAAATGAGGCTGAAGAAAGGCAACTGAAGTTGGTCCTAGAGTCCTAAATGATACCCCCACCCCAGCGGGCTAAATTGGATTGTCTTGAGTGTTGGGCTGACAATTTTAGAATGCATGCTTCCCAAATTTGGAGCAGTCTTATACACCCAAATTTGTTGAGATTTGGGAAGTTTTTCAGAGCTGAGGCTGATTCAAGGGATAAACCTTCATACTTGTACTTGCTATTGTGTAGAGTGGCTTTTTTCCAGCATATTCTGTGGTGGGTGTCCATTGTATTGTCAGCAAGTCCTGAGTGGCTGTATTATTGGAACTGGATGTAGTCCTTGTGTTTGGTTATCCTGATATTGGCTGTCCTTCCTGTTTGGCCATAGTAGGACAGTTTACAACTCCAAGAGACCTGGTATACTCCTGGTAGGTCTAGGGCAGTGATGGCAAACCTATGACATGCGTGTCAGCACTGACACACTTGAGAGTTTCAGGTGATACACCTTGGATGTTGAAAAATATTGGTATTCTGACGAAAAAACTGTGATAAATTGTTTAAGATCGCTCTCAGTTAAGGCGAAGGTAGGTTTGGGTTTTTTATTTATATTTTATGTTTTTTTTTTATATTTTAACTATAAAATATAATTCTTTGAAAGAATTATAATTTGTAGTTAGCTTATTTCTATTTTATTTTGTAACTAGCCTATAAACAGCGTGCGTTTTAAGTTTACGTTTTCTTTCTTTCTTTCTGCGTAGTCATCACATGATATTATAAAAACTTATAAAAATTATTATCAATATTATATGATACAAACTTATAAATACGTGCTTTATATATTATAAACTTAAAGTTTCATTTGACTTCTGTGTGAAATTCGTTTGTGCATGCATTCCAAGTCTCTCGACTGAGTAATACAAGTTCTAAACACATTTAAAACCACTTTAACAGAAAATATAATTCGCAGCATTAAATATTGAATTTATCTGAGAAAATAATGAAAACATTTTTATAGTTGCAATAAATTCAGTAAATGTTAAATAATGCAAATAGTAACAACTTACGGTGACTTCCAACAAAATCTACTAAATTTCTGCTATTTAGTAGCATCATAGAGAGTAAAACGTAACAAGGTTTCTACGAACATACTGGTAATAAATCTGGCAACCCTGCTGAAAGAAGAAGTAGTGGTAGTCTTGCATGGCCTGCCACTTAAGTAATTTGAGTTGCTGGTGTATAATTCATATCCAGTAATTGTTAGTTCTTATTAATTATTACTGCTTAATTACCACTGTATATAATCGTGCTCTTTTTTAATTTGTGAACTCTTTTGCAATGATAGCTAGCACTAATAAAAAAACTAAAATTATCACTAAAAGGAAGTGGAAGAAATTTCCAAGATGCCTGGACTGAACAATATGGTGTTATTGATAGAGGCGATAAAGTTCTCTGCAAATTGTGTGGTATCTGTGAGTAGAATTTGGAATGTAAGAAGACATTTTGAAACTTAGCACAAATGGCTCCTAGAAAATACTTTTGAAGAAAGAATACATATCGCAACATCTAAAACTGGCAGAATCACAATCTTGTCATCCCTCAAAACAGACAAAGTGGCCAAGTAAAGTGAACACTGCTACCCCACCAACCATTTTAATTAAATTTGTTTCAGGACCTTCAAATTTAGTAGCTGCAAGTTACAGTATTTCACATACTATTGTTGAAAATGGGAACCACTTAGTGATGGTGATTATATTAAAGAAGCTTTCGTAAAGTGCGCACCATTTTTATTTGAGGACATTCATAATAAGGAAGCTATTGTAAAGCGCACGAAAGAGTTACCATTAAGTGGGAATACTATTAAAGACAGAGTTATATCAATGAATGCTAGTATAGAAAATTAAATACAAGACTTGAACTCATGCCATTGTTTTTCCATTTGTCTCGACGAAACTACAGGTATTACGTCATCAACTTGATTGGCTATTATTGCAAGGTATGTTCACAGTGATTCTATGCACAAGGAATTGATAAAGTTAGAAAATTTACCTCAGAATTCGACAGGTAAAGACACGTGCGACTGTGTTGTTAAAGTGTTCCGTGAGAAACAGATTTATTAAGTAATTTCGATTACAACTGATGGCGGGCCTAATATGGTTGGCCATAATGTCGGTTTTATCAAAGAATTTACAGAATATGTTGGTCATCCCCTGGTTTGTTTCCATTGTATTATACATCAGGAGACACTGTGTGCAAAATCAGGCTTAAAGGATTTGGATGATGTGATGAGAATTGTGACAAAGGTAACTAATTTTATTGCTGCCAGAGCTTTAAACAAACGAGAATTTAATTCACTTTTAAGCAAAGTTGGATCAGTGTACAATGGTCTGTTAATATTAATGTACAATAATATTTGATGGTTGAGTCGTGGCCAAGTATTTGAACAATTTGTTGAATGTTTAAATGAAATTAAATTATATTTAAATATGAAGGGCATGGAGCACGAATTTTCTCATTTGAACAATTCTGCTTGGCTCAGAATATAAAAACATAAGTTGATGTTTTTCACAGATTTTTCATTGTACCTGAATGAACTTAATATACAATTGCAAGGTTTCGGAAAATATGTCGATGTTATGTTTGGCACAATGAAGAGCTTTGAGAATAAACTCAAAATATTTCAACTTGATTTAGAAAGTAACAATTTTAAGTATTTCCCAAAAGTGAAAAATTGTTTTAACGAAACCAGTCCCAAAAATCGTGAACAACATATCAACCAATTTATCGAAGTTCTAAAGTCAGTAACTGAGCAGTTTTCTTCTAGATTTAAGCAATTTCGATGTTGGAACAAACAATCCAATTCATAAAGCATCCTGATGAAACAGAATTCATGTATCTTAAATTAGATGACTCTGAGTGGTTGGATTTAAAATATCTAGAAATGCTAGCCGACTTCCAGTGTAATCCTATCTGGAAAAGAAAGTTTATTGCTCTTAGAAATGAATTAGAAGAACTTGAGCGGGAATGCCTGCATGATACCATGTGTAAAAATTCAGACTGTGAAATTCTAAGCGTGTGGAATAGCCTTCCCGAAAACTTTCATGCTCTTAAAATCTTTGATAAAGCTCTTCTAACAATTTTCTCTTCTACATACTCTTGTGAAACTCTGTTTTCTGCCTTAAATAATATCAAATCGAAAGGGAGAAATAGATGGAGCAAGGTTTTAAACGTTGCCTGTGTAGCATTAAAATGTACACACTATAGCCCTTCTATAAAGAAACTTTCTACCAGTACTCAGCAACAATTTGATATTGATATAAAATCTATGAATTCATATTATTTCAGTTTATTAAATTAATTGTATTATATGAATTCATAGATTTTATATCAATGTCCTATTAAATAAATAGCCTAATATGATATGTATAAGTCACCATCTATGATTATGTAGTTTAATTTATAATGCATTTATGCAAGTGGCACATCAACAACGTCAATATTTAAAACAAAAAGATGTTTGACACACCTGGGTAAAAAGGTTTGCCATCACTGGTCTAGGGGATGTAGCTGATCTTTTGTGGGACAGATAAGAGATGTCAATTCAGTTTCTTATGTGGTATGTAACTGGCTGTAAGGTCATATTTCCTTTGGATTTTTGTTAATTTTTTATACGCCAGATATATGGAATGGTGATAGATTTAAAGTAATCGCTGCTATGAAGAGGGGGGGGGGTTGTGGCTAAGAAGGTGTTAAGGATATGGTTAAGTTCAGTAGTTAGGGCATTGTTTTCTGAATTGATTAATTTTGCACTGTTATATAGTTTTTATAATCCCATAGTGTTGGGAATGTGGTGGGGGGGGTGACTGCTGGTGAATATCTTCATCTGTATGTGTAGGTTTTGTGTAATCAATGTCTAGGAAAGAGAGACTGTTGTTGTTCTCCTTTTCCAAGGTAAACTGAATCCTTGGGTGCTGATTGTTTAAATGTGCTGAGAAATTATGGAGTGTATCTAGTCTATGCAGCCGAATGGTGAACATGTCATCTACGTAGCCTAACCAGACAGTGGGTTTATGTGGGGCAGAGTTTAAGGCTTTTTCTTCAAAGGTTTCCATAAAGAAGTTGGCCAGGGGTGGAGGGTGTGGAGAACTCATGGCTGTCCCCTCTATCTGTTTATAGAATTTTTCCTTGCCAAACGAAATAGCCTGAGTTCATTGTGAACTGAAATGGGGCTGAGATAGCGGGAGGAAATTTGGCTTGGATGAGGTCTAAGATATCTTTGAATGGGACATTGGTGAATAAGGAAGACATCAAAGCTGACCATTATGTCAGTGTCTTGGAGTGAGAGGTTTTCTATACTGGCTTTAAAGTAAGCTGAGTTTTTTTTGTGTGAAGGTTTATTGTCAGTATATTGTGTGAGCACTTTGCCTAAACGTTTGGCTAATTTGTATGTGGCAGGGTAGTGCCATTCACAATGGAATGTAATGGTACATTTTGCATATGGATTTTTGGTAGTCGTATATCTGAGGGGGGTGGGTGTCTAGAGTTAAAAGGTTTTAGTCTGTTAGTCACTTCCACAGGCTAAGTGGTCACCTTTTTTAGGAGCCTATGGAGTGGTCTGATTTCGGTGCTGCTGAGATCATATTCTGTAGGGAGGTAGGTAGAACAATCTGAAAGTAAAGAGGCAAGCTTACTTGTGTAATCTGATTGGTTTAGAACCACAGTAGTATTTCCCTATCTGCTTTAGTAATTACAGGAATACCTCGATTATCGTGATTCTCGATTTATCGTGGTTTATAATTTGATACCAAAATTCCAATTATTGCGCTCCAAATTTGAATTATCGCAGCTGCGAGATGTAGCCCACTACATATGCAACCAGTTCGAGTTCGTTTTTATCCAATGGCGCCTTCTCACCACTTACCAGTAACTATCCGCCCTTGCCTGAAGTACATGTGGATATTTATTTCTCTCGTTATTTACCCCTACAATGAATGCTAAAAGAAACAAGGATGATTTCAAGTCTACAGATATCAAGAAGAAACGTAGAGTGATCAGCTTAGAAGATAAGATATGTTGCATATGATAAGTATGAAGCAGGCATAACCAAAGCCAAAATTGCAAGAGAGTACAGTCTAAATGAATCAACTGTTCGCCATATTTCAGACCACGCTGCAAACTATAAGCAACTAGGACAGAGTGCATCGACCTTGTCTGTGTCCTAAACTACGAGAAACAGAAGCCATCTTATGATTGAAATGAAAATGCTATTGTCAGTGTGGATAGAAGATTGTAACCAAAAGAGAATTCCTCTTAGTCAAATGACTATAAAAACAAGAGCATTGAATTTGTTTGAAACCTTAAAAAGAAAACAATTAGAAAGCGAAAATGATTTGGCGTCAGTAGTGGAAGAAACTTTCTCTGCAAGTTCAGGGTGGTTTGATCAGTTCAAAAAGTTGAGCATTCATAGTGTTCGTGTACAAGGTGAAATTGCAAGTGCCGATGAAAAAGCAGCAGCTAGTTTTCTTGGTGAATTGCATCAGATCATGGAAGAAGGAAATTATACTGATGATCAGATATTTAATGCTGAAGAAACAGGCTTATTATGGGAAAAAAATGCCCACTAAAACATTTTTAGCAAAAATGAAAAATCACAGCCTGGCTACAAGGTTTCGAAGGAGCGCGTAACACTTTTACTATGTGGCAATGCTTCTGGAGATTACAAGATGAAGCCTCACTTTATTTATCGTTCACAAAATCCTTGCCCGCTTAGAAATTTAGATAAAAATTTTCTCCCTGTTCATTGGAGATTCAATAGAAAAGCTTGGATGACGAAAACTATTTTTGAGGATTGGTTTAAAAACTGTTTTTGTCCTGAAGCTGAAAGGTACTGCAAGTCATTAAATCTTGATTTTAAAATCTTGTTGATGTTAGATAATGCACCTAGTCATCCAACAGCACTGAATGATTTGTGCGAAAATGTAAAAGTTATTTATTTACCACCTAATACCACTTCCATCATCCTGCCAATGGATCAAGGTGTAATCACGTCCTTTAAGGCATATTACCTACCTACGAAGAATTTTTTCACAAACAATAGAAAAGACTACAGGAGATGAAGCTATGACTTTGACAGAATTCTGGAAGGCATTCAATATCAAAAATTGCATTGAGAATGTCAAGGAAGCATGGAGTGAAGTAACATCTAGTAATCTGAGAGCGGCGTGGCAAAAAATTATTACTCATTGTGCAAATGATTTTAAAGGATTTGAAAATGAAGTAACCCATGTTATCAATGGCATAACTGAGCTTGGCTTCGATCTAGGACTAAAAGAAATTGAAAAAGGTGATGTTCAGGACCTGCTTCAGTCCCATGATAAGGAGCTGGATGATGAAGACCTAATTAACTTCGAGAGAAGGTGCTTACGATGCTCAAATCGATGATAATGACGAACAAATTGACTTGGCACCGAAGGAATTTACCCTCAAAGAAATGGACAAAATGTTTAGAATTGCTGAAAATTTTAAAGAACAAAAATCTTGAATAGCGATCACTGAAAAGTTCGTCAGGAAATTGAAAATTCCATCCATTGCTACCGAGTTTTATATTAAGAAAAAAGAAAGAAAAAATTCCACCAGACAACTCTACACCAATTTTTATCCAAGAAAGAATAATTGTATGTACTGTATGTATTTCTTATATATAAATAAAGATTAAAGAATAATCTTGTTTTTCTTAATGAACCTTCATTTTTTACTTAACACGTTTAACACATTTCTTTTTTACTTGATATATAAAATTTAATTAATAGATTTGAAAAATCCTTGGCATTGATCACCCATTTTACAAGCATTATTTATCCCGATTATCACGGATTCGATATTGCGGTATTTTTCGTGGCAACAATAACCATGATAATCGAGGTATTCCTGTACTATATTTTTGTTGCATTTTGGTTATTTGGCTTGGGTAAGAACACTGGCTATATACAGTCTGATATTGTTGGCAATGTGTTGGGAAGGCTGTGGGTACCTTGTTCTACCTGTATCATTTCTTCTGCAGGGATCTTTTAGGTGCTATAGTGAAGTTGTGGTACACCTAAGTGTGCTGATTGTTTCAAGGTAAGGGATCATAGATTTATTACCATGTTGAGAGATAGTTGAGGTTTGGAAGCTGTGTTCTTTTGTAAACTTTCAAATTTTTTAATGTGTTGACATCAAATTCTTTGAAATTCATTTTCTGGTGAAATGTTTCAGACATCAGCAAGGATTGTCTAAAGGTAGACATTCAGCGTAGCGGCAAGCTTTACTTTTAGCGCGCAAATAGCTTCATTGGTCTTGGGAAAGACCAATGAAATATTATCCCAGCAGTGTTTTAAAAAGGCTAATTGATTTAGTTGTCTGGAAAACCTGAACTTCCTCTCAACACGGTAATAAATCTATCATCCCTTGCCCTGAAGCAATCAGCACGCTCATGCATTGCCGCAATTTCGCTATTACACCCAAAAAGATCCCTGCAGAAAAAAAATGATACAGATAGGACAAAGTATCCTCAGCCTTCTCAACCATATTGCCAACAATAGCAGACTGGATATAGCCAGTGTTCTTACCCAAACCACCAAAAAGCAATCTATCAAAAGAAGAATTCAAAGTTCTGCAAGAAATGAAAGCAACAAAAAAAAAATAGTAATTACTAAAGCAGATAAGGAAAATGCTACTGTGGTTCTAAACCAATCAGATTACACAGGTAAGCTTTCTTCGTTACTTTTAGATCGTTCTACCTACCTCTCTATAGAATATGATCACACTAGCACTCAAATCTGAACACTCCATAGGCTTATTAAGAAGGTTACCTCTTGGCCTGTGGAAGTGACTAACAGATTAAAACCTTTTAACACAATCCCCCCCAGATATATGGACTACCAAAAATCCATAGTCGAAACGTACCGTTGTGTTTCATTGTGGATGGCACCGATTTCCTCACATACAAATTAGTGAAATGTTTAGCCAAAGTGCTCACACAATATACTGACAACAAACTTTCACACATAAAAAAACTCTGACCACATGGCCTAGATATACTCCACAATTTCTCAGCACACTTAAACAATCAACTCCTGAGGATTCAGTTTACCTTGGAAAAGGAGAACAACAACAGTCTCCTTTTCCTAGACACTCTGATTACACACTAGCCTGATGGATTTTTCTGTAAACAGAGAAAGCCAGGGATCCATCAGGCTGGCATGTAATCAGAGTAGGGAAAACCTACAAATACAGGTAGAGACATTTACCAGCAGTCACCTCCTCTCTCCCACCACTATGGGATTATAAAAATCCTATATAACAGTGCAAAATTAATCAGTTCAGATAACAGTGCCCTCTTCTGGGTGTTGAAAAATACAAAAAGTATTAAAACCAGTTGACCACTGCCCCCCTCCTCCCCCTCCCTCTTCATAGATTACTTTAAATCTATCACCATTCTATATATCTGGGGTACATCCGAAAAACTAACAAAAATTCTAAGAAAATATGAACTCGCAACTAGTTACAAACCACGTAAGAAATTGGCATCTCTTACCAGGTCCCTTGCAGTTGCAAAGTATTCTACTATGGCAGAACAGGATACTCAAACACAAGGATTACATTTGGTTCTGATACAGCCACTCAAGACTTGTTGACCATGCATTAGACACCTACCACAGAATATGCTGGAAGAAGGCCACTTTATTACACTGCATCAAGTACAAGTATGAAAGATTATTCCTTGAATCAGCCTCAGCTCTGAAAAACCTCCCAAACCACAACAAATTTAGGAAGCATACATTCTAAGATCGTCAGCCCAATGGCTAAGACAACCCAATTTAGCTTGCTAGGGAGCATCTTTTAGGACTCTAGGACTGACTTCAGTTGCCTTTCTTCAGACTAAGCCTCTTTTGCTTAGTGTGAGTGCCTTCATGCACATATCTTTGTGTTGTGATACTTGAAGATGGCAATGTAACATTGCCAAAATATAAATGGTTATTAATTAAAGTTTTTATAATTAATAATTTAGTTTACATTTTAATTTCCTAAAAAATTAGACGTATGTCTAACAATTAAGCTTGTCTACAAGAATTTATAGTTACTTCTCACTGTAGCAGACCCATAGAGGAATAGTTTATTATAGTGAGGCTGTACGTTATAATAATGTTTAGTGTAGTGAGAATTATGTAATACTGCTGTTTCTGAGTGTGTTCTGTTTAATATTTTTCTTTTCTGAGAATTTATATATGGTATTCATTTCCCTCTATAGATTCTATATTTACTTTGGCTAAAGAAACATTTTCTAAATTCTACCTGTTAAAGATGATAAGGCATGGGTAAGCACCTCATTATTTTGGTAGTATAAATAATAAATAGACTAAATATATCATTTCATGAAATGTTTAACTTTTTTTTTTTAAGTTTAATTTTTTAAATTTATAATGTTCATTGAAAACAGATTGCTAAAATGAGCACTTTTTCTTTTTATTATTACAAATCAGTGATGCATGAATAGGAATTATATTTATAAGTTAATTCTTTTGTTATAACTTAGTAACTATTAATAAAATAAAATAAAATAAAATTTGATTTTCAAGTCGCATGGTGAAAAACATGAAAAGAGAAAGGGTTACTACAATTTGTAGACCATGTTTTTATAAAAACCGCATTGAACAAGGGTTACTACAATTTATAGACTGCGTTGTATAAGTACCGCATTATACTAGGGTTACCTGTACAATGGAGAAAAATGTCATGTTTGTGTATTGTTATTCATATTCACAGTAATTATTACAATTTAACATAATACATTTCAAGAAATTATGTTGTATACTGTTATCTAACTGTTATTAACATTTGTTATGTTGGTTAGTTTTTCTTAATTGAAAAATTTTACTTTGTAGAACAAAAGAGCAGAAAGAACACATTCTGAAATCACTTCGTGGACATGTGGTTGAATTAAGTACACGCAAAGTAAGCATTTTATATTTTATTATATTAATTAACAGAAAACAGCAATTTAAAACTGGTTCTAAATTTATACTGTCACTTCAATACTATTTTAAATTCCACTGGTTTCATTGTTCACTTTTTATGTATTAATTTTTATCAGTTAGAGTTGTTTTATTATTTGACTATGGATCAGTTTTTCTCATTTGAAGATATTCTGTAAATCTCAGTAACTCATTTAAGTTACAAAGAACTTCTGCAGTTATCTAATTTAAGTATATGTTGCCAGAAACATTGTAAGAGTATTTTTTATATAATGAAATGAAATTATTCTTAAAATAAAATATTCTGCTAGAGTTAAATCCAAAATTGGTGTTTTATTAAAAAAGCAAGTAGAGCACTTATAAAAAGTTCCTGATTGAAATAAATATTTTTGTTAGATGCTATCTTTCTGAACTTTTTTCATGTTGCTCCTCTAAAATACAATCAATATAATATAGCAAATCCTTATATTCTTAAGGTTCATCCCCATATAGAAACACTGGTTTTTCCTGTGATTTATATGAATAAAAAACTAAAACATGAATGATGTATTTTCAGACATACCTTGGGGAAGGTCTTTGTGTTTTTGTCTTGTTAACTTTAAAATTTTTTGGAACATAAATTTGAGACAGTAAATATAAAATTATAAACCAAACTCATGAAGGAATAATAAATTACAAGAGAAATCGGATTTGTAAAAGAATAATAATTATGTGAGGAATTTATAACTGAATTGTAACTAAATTAGATTAAAAATGAATGGAAAGTTTTTTTAAAAACAGAGGAATACATACTGTGGTGACATAATGGGACATTCATGAAAAATGAACAAACAAAATAAAAATGTGCCTTACAGGGACAGATGCCAAGGATTTGCCTTAGTATCCACTTATTTGCTTGGAACAGATACATGAAATTTTCTGACAAAAAGATATTCAATACCATCTCTCTATCTATTTATCCTTCTCTACATTTCTTAAATGCTATGTGGATGTCTCCTTCCAGTTTTGTAGCTTTGACCCATAAGCAATCCCAATAAATCATATTCATGTTATATATATATATATATATATATATATATATATATATATATATATATATATATATTATTATTTATTATATTTATTTGTTATATCTTGTTATATTATATTTCTCCCAAGAAAGTATATTTTCGATTTAGTCCTTACCTAAGTGGTAAGCAGCAAAGCTTGCATGTGAAGTTTCTTAATGACTAGTCTACTTTTATGTAGAGGCTGTTGACTTCACATTGATTGTCTTAATATCCTATAATAGAAAGCACACTTCCTTTTGAACATGTATTTGCTGTGCATTATGAGTAGGATCATTACTCAGACTGGTTTTCGTATCTGTCAACAGTCTCTACATGCTTGGATAAGGATTAAAACAAG
Organism: Typopeltis vanoorti; assembly: GCF_054136105.1. Lineage (NCBI taxonomy): Eukaryota > Metazoa > Arthropoda > Arachnida > Uropygi > Thelyphonidae > Typopeltis > Typopeltis vanoorti. The sequence continues at coordinate 82,513,378 of NC_143568.1, forward strand.
AATATATTTAAGTATAATATACTTTATAATCGTGTGAAAAAACTTCCCATAGGTTTCTATGAAAGTATTTTAATATAAAGGTAAAATGCCATTTTACCATTTGTATATGGAAAATATATGATTTTTACCTTAATTCAACCTTGATATCTTCCACTGCTCACTAATGAAATCTTTATAATGTTCATCTGATAGTTGCCCTGGAAGGTTCCTATCCCTGGATGAATGGGTGGGCTTTGTCTGTGGCCATGCAGAGCTCATGCTTGTCATATAGTGGGTTTTGCTTTTGGCTTTGCTAAACTGAGGTTTGTCATACTATTTTGGATGAAGCAAAGAGATTTGTAAGAGTTTTTTGAGCTGCATGAGAAAATTACCTTTTTATGTCATTTATGAGTTTTTGGAACCCTGAGGATATTAAACCAATGAAATTCTCAATAAAAGTAAAACCCACTCTGGATAGTGATCCTTACCATAATGCATAACAGTATACACATTTGAAAGGAATGGTACTTTGCATTAGGGAATACCAACGTAATTGAGGAGTTAACATCCTCTGTTTACATGTAGACTAGTTGTGAAGATACTTTATACAAATTTTATTTGCTGACCCTTAGATAGTGATTGAAACAAGAATATAATTTCTATAAGAAAAGCTAACAAGAAAAAATTTCTACAGCTTTCCCTTAGAGTGTTTTATTCATATGGTGATATGCTGTTGTACTACTTGTATGTGCAAAACGTATGACTTCTACATTGATTCAGCATTGGTATTGTCCTGGATCTGGTTCTAGGATGATAATGAGACTTCAGTAAAAATAGAAACTAGTTCTGGGTTGTTCTCCTTCCCTTAATGTATAGCACTACACACACACACACATTTGGGAAAAAAGTCTGCTTTGCATTATAGGATACTAAGGCAATTGATGTGAAGCCAACAGTCCCTATATACAAGTAGATCAATCATGAAGGTGCTTTCTTTACACACAAACTTTGGTTTGCTTACACTTGGGTAAGGATTAAAACAAGAATATAATTTCTTGTTTTATGCAAGAAATTATATAATATAAGCCAAGTGAAAAAAGTTTGAGTTGAGTAGAAGAAATGTTTAGCATGAAGAATGTTTTTTGAATCTGAAGAGTCTGTGTACATGCAATACAGGATAGACTAGATGTTAAAGTCAATCCAAGAAAAGATAAAACTGATCTTGGTTGTTGAGAAGAATGTTATCAAAAGTGAAGGAGATTGAGACCTGACCTTTTCTCTGTGAAATAACACATGATAATGATTTACTAAAATAAAGAGCCAAAAGGCTTCATTTCAGCAATGCAAAATTATATAAATCAAGCGGATATTAAATCCAGCATTATTTCAAAGTCGAATACAGAAACTATAAAAGTTTCGTACGAAACTTGACCAGAGAGCTTACAGGAATACACTCGCCGGCATTTACGAGTTGCCCTAGCCAGACCTTATAGGAGACATAATTGCTTTGCCCAAATCCATATATTTGCCTCCTATTTGTCCATTCTGATAAGGTTTCACTCGCCTGACAGCTAGTTCGAATTGATTGGTTCTCCTCAGAGACCAGGCAGAAACCTTAAAGAGAGCAAAAACTCTCATTCAGTACTAAGGAATCAAAGTGTTGGAGAGGTGTATTTTTCATAAGCAAACTCTCAGTTGGTGCGTAAAGTATTCACTAAAATAAAGAGCCAAAAGGCTTCATTTCGGCGATGCAAAATAATATAAATCAAGTGGATATTAAATCCAGCATTATCTCAAAGCTGAATTCAGAAACTATAGCTCTCTTAAGGTTTCTGCCATGATAATGATGCTATGCCAGGAATCAGCTGTATTCACAAATTTCCATGTCCATCATGGGATTCAGACCTACCCATTCATCAGAGAAAGAGAGATGATAGGAAGTGCTATGCATTCCACTAGCCATAGACTATACTGATAGGGAAAGATGAAATATACCCATTCATCAGAGAAAGAGAGATGATAGGAAGTGCTATACATTCCACTAACCATATACTATACTGATAGGGAAAGATGAAATATTTCTAATTCTGACTCATTTTTGTGCTCACAAGGCTTGTCTGTATTCTAGTGATCTATTTATTTTGCTGCCTACTGGTAATGGCTGTGATTGGTGTGTCTGATTATTAATTCTGTGAAGAAACAAATGTACTTTGCCCAATTTATTTCTATGAGAGAAGAATCCTAAGTTTCTGGGATATTTTTAGATGCATTTTGCAAAATACTTACATGCTTATTCATGTCAGTCTGTCATTCTGTCCATGTGCATATAACATTTCTCTTTTGATTTATTGGATCTTATTCAGATAGGCTGTTTGGGATCTTCAAAAATTTTTTCATATTATCTCAGTTTTGTTTAAATCAGACTGCTTTCAGTGACAAAACAATTACATATGATTCAGATAAAAGAACACTAGAATGCAAAAAACTTCTAAGGACTTTTTAATTGAAGGTGAGCTGAACAAGTCTCGTACAGAAGTGGCAAAGTTTTCCCTTCTGATTCAATAATTTGAAATGGTATAAAAGTTACAAATTATAAGAAGTAAAATTTCTGCAATAAATCAGTAGAATCTAAGTTAACCAGCTTTGATAATGAATGATTTCATATAGAAAATGCTATGGTGGACTTCACTGGACTTTAGTCCACAACTCTATTTGGCTCCCCTTTTCCAATTCCACTGACTAAGCTGGGAGAGAAGCTGAAGTATTTGCTGTAAGCAGTAACCTAAAGCAAATTGTTCATCTCCTGACCAGAACTTTGTCAGGAGATGAACAATTGAAACAAATGAAAAAAGCTACTGTTTCCATTCTCCAGATCCAGATAAATGTTTTAACTATGTTATAGTAATTATCCATGAGGGCTTTGTTCCCCATAATTTTAAATTTCCATCTGATATACCAAGGCATGGAATAGTTTTCTCAAAATTAACATCTAATTATGATGTTATCCTCTTAAATAAATCAGTTATAAATTTTTAAGACTTTTCAAGAGTCCTCGTCACCCACCCAACACTGGATTTTTTCTTCACCAGTTCCTTCTGATACACTATTGAGGTGACATCCTCTCAGCCATTCACAATCTCTTGTCCTTTGACATTACAACAATGCCAAGTGAGAATATTCCAGATAATTTTATTATTATTATTATTATTACGTGACACCTCCAGGGAGTCCAAAGACTCATCGAGGGAGGGCACCTACTCCACAGCTCTCTGTCTCTACCACTCAATTCACCAACTACAGTGAACCGCAACTACACCAACGCCATCTACTGCTAGCCATCACCACTAATATTTTCATAGACAATCACAACATCCATGTCCACCACAAGATTGGAAGCCGTAGCCTTTTTGCTGGAGAGAGGATATGCTAACTACTCGGCCAACCAGGTCAGCTATTTTACTCCTCCTTTCCATGGTTTAGCTACTGTTTCCATTCTCCAGATCCAGATAAATGTTTTAACTATGTTATAGTAATTATCCATGAGGGCGTCGTTCCCCATAATTTTAAATTTCCATCCGATATACCAAGGCATGGCATAGTTTTCTCAAAATTAACATCTAACTATGATGTTATTCTCTTAAATAAATCAGTTATAAATTTTTAAGACTTTTCAACTAAATTAAAGAATTATTGTAACAAATTTTATATGAAAATAAGCAAGATTCAAAAACAGTTAAATTTTCAGTAATGAAAGTTACACCAAATAAAATGCAACTACATAAGACACTTTTTAGTGATATTGGAAATAGATTATAGATTAAATAAGATATTCTAATGGCACTTGGGGACCAGTTTAATAAGCTTATATGGAACAAGTGAGGAAAACAGCTAAAATTTAGCTAGCAGTTTGTAAGGCTGCATTCAAATGAATTTTAACATATAGATTTAGCTAAGAACCAATCTGAAAATTAAACAGCAGATTCATGACAGGAAACTACATATATGAAAGTTTATCTGTAATTTCGAATCATAGCAATGTATGTACTCTGAAGGAGTACATACATTGCTACAATTATATATAGCGAGAAATTATGTCGAAGGCCATTTTCAAAATGTGTGGTTGAAGATTAGTAAACAGATGTGTAAACAGGAAACAGAATTAGTAAATAGAAGATTGATAAACAGATGATATTTGAAATCATTGATATCATTTGAATTTATTTCATCATATAGGTGGTATATCCTAGGAGTGGTAATTCTAAAACATACAAAAAAAAGAAAAAGAAATAAATCTTTGCAGTCTTTTATGATTGCATTAATAATAGTATGAAGTCGTAAGTTTTTAGTAAATAGTTATCTTCTACAGGAAGATAATTGTTCACAGGAAACAATTAATGCAATCTTAATTGTGTTAGAACACAGTATCTTTAAATCTTTTTAAGAATATGCCAGGAAATGATGCTGATTGTGATGATAAAACACAATCAGCATCTAACTACATATATGAAAGTTTATATATCTAAAAAACTACATATATCTCCAGCATATATGTAGTTTCCAGCGACAGGAAACTACATATATGAAAGTTTATCTGTAATTTCGAATCATAGCAATGTATGTACTCTGAAGGAGTACATACATTGCTACAATTATATATAGCGAGAAATTATGTCGAAGGCCATTTTCAAAATGTGTGGTTGAAGATTAGTAAACAGATGTGTAAACAGGAAACAGAATTAGTAAATAGAAGATTGATAAACAGATGATATTTGAAATCATTGATATCATTTGAATTTATTTCATCATATAGGTGGTATATCCTAGGAGTGGTAATTCTAAAACATACAAAAAAAAGAAAAAGAAATAAATCTTTGCAGTCTTTTATGATTGCATTAATAATA